>NC_134690.1:344389342-344694342 GCF_050947455.1 Rhinoderma darwinii
CACATGTAGTTTCATGCATTTTTTTTAAGCCAAAGCCAGAAGTGGATGAAAAAGGGGGGCAATTTAATTTCCTCTATTTTTTCTTCCTTTAGTATCCACTTCTGGCTTTGACTAAAATAAGTGCTTCAAAAACCGCATCAAAACTACATGTTTAAAACCAGCCAAGCTCTTGTATGGTACTGCCAATTAGCCCACTTGGTAGAAGACAAATAAAAATAAAAAATACAACATAAAACCTCTCTCATACTCCTGATATTATATGTCGAATCATGAGTAGTACACATAAACTGTATGCATGCCACAAAATCTATGATATTAGACCCCAGCACCCAGACTTCAGCAAACTTCCAAGCCCCTCAACACTCAAAGGGGTTGTCCAGTTTAGAAAACCCAATTTCTTAAGGAGGCTCTGTCAGCAGATTATAAGTGCCCTATCTCCTACATAATCTGATCGGCGCTGTAATGTAGATAACAGTGGTTTTTATTTTTAAAAACAAACATTTTTGAGCAAATTATAAACAATTTTAGATTTATGCTAATTAGTTTCTTAATAGACAACTGGGCGTGTTTTTACTTTTTACCAACTGGGCGTTGTACAGAGGAGTGACCAATCAGTGACCAATCAGCGTCATACACTTCTCATTGTTCCAGCCCATTGTTACAGTGTGATTGTACACAGCGTGATTGTGCAGTGAAAGAAGCTTGGCTGGAACAATGAGAAGTGTATGACGCTGATTGGTCACTGATTGGTTAGTGTCATACACTCTGTACTTGGTCAAAAATGATATTTTTCAAAATCAAAACCACTGCTGTTATCTACATTACAGCTCCAAGCAGATTATGTAGGAGATGGGGCAGTTATAATCTAGTGACAGAGCCTCTTTAAACCCTTTTAGGGAATTCTGAGTTAGGCCTTATTTACACAAGCGTGTTAAATGTCCGTGTGACGGCCATTGAAACAACGGCCATCCCACGGACCTTTATAATTCAATGTTTCAACGGACTGTGTGAAGGGTCCGTGAGAAAATAGGACATGTCCTATTTTTTCACGCTTCACGCATCCCTCCATAGACTCATCTATGGGGGATGCGAGACACCACGTCCTGCAGCGCTGAGCACGGATGTACCTTGAGTGTGAAAAACTGCCATTTTTCTTGTCCGAGATGCGCAACGTTTGTGTAAATAAGGCCCTCAATAAAGGAAGGTGGGTCCTCCTGTTCAGGATCCTGATCTCGTGGCTAGAATGGAAAGTGGTGACATACAATGTCTCTTGCACTGAAGACATGTCCTGTATTAAACCGACAACCCACTGTTTTGAAAGAGGACTGTGTAATGCTGAATTTCCCCTGTGTTGGTGGTGGTGGTGCTGTAGGAAATTGAACAATTACTGCCAAGTTTCCCCAGTTTACAGCTGATTGCTGGGGGTCCCAGCAGGGGGACAATTTGTGATCAGTCGATTGTTAAGAGACCCTTCAAACAAGTAGGGATTGTCCAGAGCAGACACCACTTTAACAGCACAACCTCAGGCTGTGTGCCCACACCACAGACTACTCCAAGCCAAAATATACACCAATCGCCACAACATTAAAACCACATGCCTAATACTGTGTAGATCCCTCTCGTATCCCGAAAACAGCTCTGACTTGTCGAGTCATGGACTCCACAAGATCTCTGAAGGTGTCCTATGGTATATAGCACCAAGACGTTAGCAGCAGATCCTTTAAAGTGTACCGAACTTTTCAGGTGACTTTTCATAATAAGATGTCTTATGTGTGCACATAAAGAATAACACTATTTCTGGCCAATATTTAACTTGTATTTTGTATTTTTTTTTTTAAAGCACATTTCATCTTTGCAGGCTATTTCTCTAATTCTCAGTTTTCGCGGAGCCTAACGGTTATCATGTCTCTCATACATTGCACGTAGAGGAAGAGAATCCTGCCCTCCCATCTCTATCACATATATAGAAACTGTAAAAGCATGAAGGAGATCATACAGCAGTAATGAGCAGTGTAGCTGAGTATCCAGCACTGTGGTAACATAAAAATCTTACTGGAAGCTGCTGCGTGTCTGTGTGTGTGCCCGTGTCTCACTTGGTTCCCTCCTTTGGCTCACCTTCCCTCTGCATAGACTTGTATGGGCAGCGTGTTTGTTTCTCCTTTCTCTGCTCCTTCCTCCTGCTCCCCCTTCCCTCTCAGTCAGTGACGGATCATCATAGGGGCATTTAGGGTGGCCGCCCCGATGCCCAGGTCTCCCTGTGTCCATGGCCGCCCCAAGTACATTGCAGTTTTGTAGAAGACTGTGAGCTGATGTTTAAGTATAACTGGGATGGATTAGTTTAAGGGGTATTTATTTAGGGGTTCTGTATTAGATAAGGGATCTGGGGTCTGTATTTAGAGGTCTGTATTAGTTTAAGGGTCTGTATTTATAGGGTCTGTAGTTTAGGGGGTCTGGGGTCTGTATTTAAGGGTTTGGGCTTTGAATTTAGGGGTCTGGGGTCAGTATTAGTTTAGGGAGTCAGGTCTGAGGTCAGGTCAAATAGTCTGTATTCAGGGGCCTGGTCCATGGTCTATATTTAGGGGGTCTGGTCTAGGGTCTGTATTTATTTAGGGTGCTTGTTCTGGGATTGCAATCATTTACGAGGTCTGGGGTCTGTATGTATTCTGGGTCTGGTTTGGAGTCCGAAGTTTTAGTCTGAGTTTATGTATAAGCTTGGGTTCTGAATTTGCTTAGGGGTCTGGTCTGGGGTATAGAACAAATTAGGGGGTTTGACATGGAAGTGTGGCGGTGGTGAAGAGGGTCCCATGTTTGGGGAACAGCCTAGGGCATATGGTCTAATTAATCGGCCAGTGATCTCTGTAGACTTCTATGGTCAGTCTGTGAAGAGATACACCCTCACTTTCCTGTAGTCTGTCTCCTCTGCTAGAGATGGATTTAGCTTAGATTTAGCTAACCTAGTGGCAGTAACTTCACACAGAATTTGCATCAACTAAATTTTAACAGTAAGTAAATTACAAAGCTGATCTATATCAGGTATACTATTAGATTAGCATAAGTTGTTTGAAAGTTAGTGTCCTTTTAAGTTGCAATGTGCGGCTTCCATGGATCGGACTTGTTTTTCCAGTACATCTCACAGATGCTCGATCGTATTGAGATCTACGGAGGCCAAGTGAACACTTTGAACTCTTTGTCATGTTTCTTAAACCATTCCTTAAGAATTTTTGCAGTGTAGTAGGGCACATAATCCAACTGAAAGAGGCTGCTGTAGGTGGTATGTCCTAAAGTAACATACACATGAATGTCCGGACCCAAAGTTTCCCAGCAGAGCATTGCCTAGAGCACCACACTGTCTCTGCTGGCTTGTATTTTTCACATAGTGCATCCTGGTGCTATCTCTTCCCCAGGTAAGCGACGCACATGAACCGCTTGGTCTAATTGCATGATGTAAAAGAAAGCGTGATTGATCAGACTAGGCCAACTTCTTCTATTGCTCCATGGTCCAGTTCTGATGATCATGTGCTCATTGTAGGTGCTTTTTGAAGTGGACAGGAGTCCGCATGGGCACTGACCAGTCTGCTATTACGCAGCCCCAACACAGCAAACTGCAATGTGCCATGTGAACTGACACCTTTCTATCATAGCCAGCATTACCTTTTAAAGCAATTTGTGCTACAGCAGCTTTTCTGTGGTGTTGGAAGAGACGGGCTAGCCTTCGCTCCCCACGCGCATCAATGAGCCTTTGGTACCATTGACCCAGTCTCAGGGTCGGCTTGTCTTTTCTTAGACCACTTTTGGTAGGTACTAACCACTGCATACCGGGAACACCCCACAAGACCGGGTTTGGAGATGCTCCGACTATCATGTAACCATCACAATTTGGCCCCTGACAAAGTCGCTCAGAACCTTATGCGTTACCATTTTTCTTGCTTCCCACACATCAACCTGAAGAACTCTTCGCCTGCTGTCTAATATATCTCAGCCCTGGACAGGTGCCATTGTAACGAGATAATCAATGTTATTCACTTCACCTGTAAGTGATATATATATACTCACTCTCTCTCTCTCTTTCTCTCTCTCTCTTTCTCTCTTTCTCTCTTTCTCTCTTTCTCTCCCCACAACATTAAAATTGCAATACCAATGGTGATGCAAACGGAAGCTAAGGTTTCCGTTTGACTTTCCGTTGAGGGGTTCACCCGACGGAAACCTCCAACGGAACCCTTGAACGGAAAGCGAACGCTGATGTGAACCGGCCCTAATAGGAGCAATATTTATGTAAATTATCACATTGTAAAAAAATTACAATTTTGAAACATTTCTCCTACTAAATAGTTTTCGTATATTCTTTCTGGTGCAGCTAGAACATTTTTTAGGGTATGTCTAAAACAGGAAGAGGCAGTTGATTGGATAGAAAATTATCGCATATAAAGTGGCCCACAGGATTCTATTCCCCAAGGACTCAAACAGATCTGGAGCCAGCTCTGGTATCAAGCATTAAAAAGGTCTTGGAAGGTCCTGGAGATTGGCCTCCCCACAAATGGGTCTGTGGCTCCGTTTGGCCATTCACTTAATTTCTGTTTCAATATGTCTTTATTAAACAGTTGAGACATCAGAAAATATATGCAAACAGTTCTACTCGCAGGTAGAAGTAAATAGTTAAAGTCTCAAATAATAATGAAATCGTTAATTTCTATGAGTTTTAACATTTTTAGAAAATGGGATTCAAAATAATATGGATAATAAAAGAAAGGTAAATAAAATAAATGTTGTGAAGAACGTATACAGGTAAATTCACTGAAGTGACAATTGAGTAAAATATACCTTTTATTATAGTAACTCGCTAAAAACAGGGGTAACTCACCACTGTGAAAAAAAGCCCCACCATGTGTATTAAAAACGTATTAAACAATAAACACTGAATCAATTCGATAGGTATGTCTCAGTGTTTGTGTGGATATTCATCCGGAATCAGCATTTAAACTGGGCATAACAGTAGTTTGAACCCCGAAACACACCAGAGTCCGTGATCGACACACCGGAATCTCCTAATGCTGGGTGCACTGCAATGCTACTGTTCCCTATGCAAAAATCCCATATACAAAAACGACCCTACGCGTTTCAAATACTTATCCTCAGGGGTCTGTATCTTGGTCACTCTGGCCAAACCGCCAGCGATATATATTCAGCAGCAGGTATTCTGCTGTACATCACGGAAGGATGCTCGCGTCGATATCAGCGGCATACTTCATTTCGGGACTCTGAGTTACTATAAGCACCAAACTCCGCCCCCTGTTCTCGGCAGCGCTATCCGAACCAGCCAATCACACGCACCCCCTGAATTCGTGACGCCTGTCTATGTGACTCCCGGCCGTCAGCTGACAGCCCGGAACCATTATCGACCGCATCAAAACGAACACGCAGGCGCAGTGGAAGCCACGGACATATCGCCCATGCTGCCAAGAACCAGCAATCAAGGGAAGGAGTAAAAAGATATGGAATATAGGATATATATTGCGGATCAGTTCCACACCGCAACTGGACTACCTTTAAAACGCCCTTTGAACTGTAAGTACATATTGATTAGATAAATGCGGTGTCCATCACATTGTGAAGTATTGATTAAAGAACCTGTTGCACACGACCTAGCCATTAGGCCATATCAATCAAAGTGCAATATGCTGAAAACGCCACCTGACAGTGCAACCAATAGCCTGGCTGACTAATGATGGACGATATAAATGCATGTTCATATAAAGCACGTATAATTAGTCTGCTCGTTTAAACCTGCTGGTTGTATACATGCCAGTCTGTAGATCCACTGGGCTTCTTTGCGCAGAATAAGGTTGTCCCAGTCGCCTCCCCTTTTCGGAGGTCTTATAAGTTCAATTGCTTGAAACTTTAAACATTCTTCACGACCCTGGTGTTTAGCATGTACATGTTTGGATATCGGGGTATCCCTGGCATGGACAATATCTCCAACATGCTCCCTTATCCGGCGCCGAAGAACGTATACAGGTCATCATAAAGAAAAAATAAAATGTATACAACAGACAACGTATGAGCTCCCACTAGAAAGGGAGAGGTACGGCATATACAGAGTTATTCCAACACATCCAATCTTTACAGAACCGGTCATGTCATTGTGTGCTACAGGCATAAATATATTCATATTGATAGTTTGTATTGGCTTCTTTAATGATGTCTGTGATGGTCGGGATGTTACATGTTTTCCATCTGAACGCTATAGCTGATGCGGCAGATATCAAACGTTTTTGGAATGCATTAGGATTTGATGGGGGGGAGCTCTGACTTCTCGTTTCAATCTCAACTAATGCTGGGTATATCTAGGGGGGGGGGGGTGTCGTACTATAGTGGAGACATAGTACAGTCGAGCTGTTCATTTCCCACAAGTGAAAATTAATAGTGGTGGGCCAGGAAGGGTTACACACTAAAACCAATATGATCCAAGTCAAGTACTTGAGCCTGACGTTGACATTTAAATCCTCTGTGTGCTGGCATGGATTTTCCAGATGTTGGCATGTCACAGACAGGCCCTGCTCTCAAAAGCCACTGTTTTTCCAAAGCAACAATTAAAAAAAAAATAAATAAGGTATAATATTTCATATTACCCCAACGTGCTGAATAAGCAGCTTTTTCGGAAAACGCCATAATTCTACTACTTAACACCTTCATGGACTGATCATTCATATCCAATAGTTTTTTTTTTGTTTTTTTTTGCAGGTAGCAATGTTTAATGTATCTCAAGTAATAATTTTGTTTATCTATGTGATCTTTTCCTCAGCTATGCAGATAATTTAGAAGCTGTGATAAGAATTTAGAATTGAACAGATTATTTTTGCAATAGTTGCTGAATTTTTGCAGCAATTTTTTTTTTCTTTGCATAAGTAGGGAGAAGGTGAACTCATTCATGTCACTGTCTCGGTGCTCCCTCTATTGTGTTTCTCTTTCGGTATTTCAACCTTTCAGGACATTTCCTGTTTTTAATAAAGTTCCAGCAGTCATTGTACAGTACTACAATAGAATTTTCTAATTCTATCAGCGGTTAATATTATCCTCTTTGTATAGACAGGTGCATTACATACAGTATATTTTCTGTAGACAGAGGCCATCCTTTAGCAACACTAATGAATTGCAGGGAGGATATTTTTATTCTTACATTCTCCTTTAAAATTTGTTAGCAAGGCATTTTTGACCGGTTTTTTTCATAGACAATGGAGGTTTCCTTTTTTTTTTTATCAGTTTTATATACATCCATTAGAATTTGTAGGCTTAAAGTTTAAAAATAATAATAAAAACATATGCTTTTTTACTTTTCAGCTAGTTTTTTCTGGTAACAATATAATTGTACCCTACAATAGACCTTTTATTTGTGATCATCATTGTCAATTATGATTTATTACAGAACCAAAATATACCTGATGCTTAAATAATATCAAATAAACAGCAGAGTACCAAAATATATCTTTATTATCCCAATAGGGAAAACATTACCCACAAAATACAAACATTTAAAACACAGATAATTAAAAACACCCCGGATAGGAATGTCCACCGCATCCCATAGAAATGGTCATACTATATACCATATAGCGATAAGGAAATGTGTAATCCTAATACAGATTCCCCCAGGAGATCAGAAATCTAGAATGATCAACTGGGTAGGCGTAAGAACCTCATATAGCCCATATGTGGGAGTGCAGAGACAAATCTGTATCAGAAAATAATGAGCTCTTAATTACCTGGGGTGGACATGATGAAAAGAGGACCTAATCCGGGGAACACCTCGACGCGCGTTTCGCTTCCTTCGTCCTTCCTGACGAAGGAAGCGAAACGCGCGTCGAGGTGTTCCCCGGATTAGGTCCTCTTTTCATCATGTCCACCCCAGGTAATTAAGAGCTCATTATTTTCTGATACAGATTTGTCTCTGCACTCCCACATATGGGCTATATGAGGTTCTTACGCCTACCCAGTTGATCATTCTAGATTTCTGATCTCCTGGGGGAATCTGTATTAGGATTACACATTTCCTTATCGCTATATGGTATATAGTATGACCATTTCTATGGGATGCGGTGGACATTCCTATCCGGGGTGTTTTTAATTATCTGTGTTTTAAATGTTTGTATTTTGTGGGTAATCTTTTCCCTATTGGGATAATAAAGATATATTTTGGTACTCTGCTGTTTATTTGATATTATTTAAGCATCAGGTATATTTTGGATCTTCGATTATTGATTATTATATCTGGTGGTATGATAGGTGCTTAAGATACATTTTTGTTGATATGATTTATTACAGGTCTATTTTAGGGTAAATGGGTGAGGGCTAGCATTATGACAATGATTGGCGGGGGAACTTTTTTTTAGGGGTGGGTATTTTATATGTATTTATTATTTCGTTTTGTTGCACTTTATTTTACTTTTATTTTCTTATAATTATAGTCTGGTGCCAGCGCTGTTAATACATCAATTAATATACTGAAATTGTAGATATGGTCCAAGATGAGTTAAATAAAATAAATGTGAACAATGGCTCCAGGACCAGATAAGTTACACCCAAGGTTTCAGAAAGAATTTAGTTCAGTTATTTCTGTCCCCCTGTTCATAATATTCTCTAGTGACTGGTATAGCGCCAACGAACTGGCACAGGGAAAATGTAGTGCTAATTTTAAAAAAGGGCTCTAGGTCTTCCCTGGGTAATTACAGACCAGTAAGCTTAAAGAGGCTCTGTCACCACATTATAAGTGCCCTATATTGTACATGACGTGATCGGCGCTGTAATGTAGATTACAGCAGTGTTTTTAATTTAGAAAAACGATCATTTTTGACGGAGTTATGACCTATTTTAGCTTTATTCTAATGAGTTTCTCAATGGACAACTGGGCGTTTTTTACTTTTTGGCCAAGTGGGCGTTGTGGAGAGAAGTGTATGACGCTGACCAATCAGCGTCATACACTTCTCTCCATTCATTTACTCTGCACATAGCGATATAGCTATATCGCTATGTGCAGCCACATACACAAACACTAACATTACTGCAGTGTCCTGACAATGAATATACATTACCTCCAGCCAGGACGTGATGTCTATTCAGAATCCTGACACTTCGCTAACACAATCCCGACACTACAGCACAGCAAGCGTAATCTCGCGAGATTACGCTGTAAACTGTCATTTACAACGAGATTACGCTTGCTGTGCTGTAGAGTGAGGATTCTCAATAGACATTACGTCCTGGCTGGAGGTACTGTATATTCATTGTCAGGACACTGCAGTAATGTTAGTGTTTGTGTATGTGGCTGCACATAGCGATATAGCTATATCGCTATGTGCTGTGCAAATGAATGGAGAGAAGAGTATGACGCTGATTGGTCAGCGTCATACACTCCTCTGTACAACGTCCACTTAGCCAAAAAGTAAAACACGCCCAGTTGTCCATTAAGAAAGTCATTAGCATAAAGCTAATATAGGTCATAACTCCGTAAAAAAATGATCGTTTTTCTAAATAAAAAACACTGCTGTAATCTACATTACAGCGCCGATCACATCATGTACCATATAGGCCACTTAAAATGTGGTGACAGAGCCTCTAACAGCCTTCGTGGGAAAAATGTTTGAGGGGCATTTAACCCCTTAACGACCAGGTCTATTTTGGCCTTAATGACCAATCATTCTTTTTTTATTTTTCTCATCTTCACATCACATTCCAAGAGTTATAACTTTTATATTTTTCCATTGACATAGGCGTATGTGGGCTAGTATTTTGACGGTCGTGTTGTGTTTTTCAATGTGTTTTTTAGTGCATATATTGATTAACTTTTCTTAACTTTTTTGGGGGGAGGGAATTGAAAAAAAAAAAAAGCTATTCCTGCATTGTTTTTCACATTTTAAATTTATGCCGTTCACTATGCGGCATAAATAACATGTTACCTCTATTCTATGGCTCAGTACGATTACGACGCTACCACATATGTTTAGGTTTTTTATGTTTTACTACGTTTGCACAATAAGAAACCTTTTAAACAAAAATAATAAATTTTTGCATAACCGCATTCCAAGAGCCGTAGCTTTATTAGAGCGTTTTTTTTGTACGGCGTTCACTATACAGTTGAATTAATGTGTTAACTTTATTCTTTGTGTCGTTACGATTGCAGCGATACCATATATGTGTACTTTTCATTGTTTTTTGACACTTATTAAATAAAACCACTTTTTATGGAAAAAATTGTTTTGATTTTATTTTTACTGTTCACGTTTTTTTTATTTTTAAATTTTTTTTATTTAACGGTTTTTAATAATGTGATCTTCTGATCAGAGATATAATGCTTTGGTATACTTAGTATAGCAAAGCATTATTGCCTGTCAGTGTAAAACTGACAGGCAATCTATTAGGCAGTCCCTCTGGCGGGGCCTAATAGGCATATAGCCAGGGCAGGCCTGGGGGCCTTTGTTATGCCCCCGGCTGCCAAGGTGATCGCTGGCTGCCGATGGGTGACAGAGGGAGCTCCTTCCCACTGTCAAAAGATTTAAATGCCACGGTCGCTATTGACCGCGGCATTTAATGGGTTAATCAGCTGAGAGTGAAGGTTTCTTCAATCTCAGCTTTTGCAGCGGGAGACGGCTGTCAGTCACAGTCGAGCTCCCCAAGCTGATGTGCCCACGTGATCGCCATCACGTACATGCACATGGGAATGCGTGAACAGGCTGCATTCCCCCACGTACATGTAGTTGAAAATGTGGGAAGGGGTTAAGGGACTATATACAGGAGCATGTGCCAAAAATAGTAGCGACAGCCACCAAGATTTTACGAAGGACAGAAGTTATCAAACCAACCGGATTATGAAGAGGTGATTAGCAGCCTTGACAGAGGGGCCGCTGTGGATATAGTGTTTTTGGACTTTGCAAAGGCATTTGACACTGTCCCTGATTATTTGCCTAATTGGTAAATTAACCCATACGACGACGCAACTGTATGCCCTGGCGAGAAGTTTCTTCCCGCACCAGGACGTACAGTTACTGAGTCGTTCCCGATGCACACTGTCAGCTCTGACTGCTAACACTCCACTGTTGCCGGCCAGTTGTCCATCGCCACTCATTTCGGCAATTAACTGCTTAAATGCGACAATAGATTGCGATTACCGCATTTAAGTGGGGTGTAGCAGAAAAAATAATTACCGTATTTAAAACGCTTAAAAACATAAAAAAAAGATATTACATATGGTATCACCGTAATCGTATCGACCTGCAGAATAAAGTAAAAATGTCATTTATAGCGCACAGTGAACTCTGTAAAAAAAAAAAGAATAAAAAAACCTTGTCAGGACTTCCGGTTCCGGCGCGCACATGAGTAGACGCGAGTAAGGAGAGCTCCGTTAACCCGACTCAAAAACCGGGGTCCCGAGGCTTTGATACCTGAGCTGAGGCTGCTGGCCGACAACTCTACGTACAGGCTTCTCTCTGGCGTATGGAGAGATACCTGGTGAAAACCGGGACCCCAGGATTAAAAGCACAGGCCCTGCAGACTGACGACATGCTGCCGCTGGGGAAAATGGCGCCTGAGACGGCCAGGAACACGGAGTACGAGCTCGCGCTCGGCATCACAACCTCCTCTGGTGCAGCCAGAAGTGGAAGAAGGTGAGCCTGAGACTGTTTCACAATATGGACATTTCATGTCGAGTCTTGGCCAGGGAAGTAGCGAAACTTATAGTCCCAGATATCACAGCTTCTTTGGAGGCGACAGTGTCGAAATTATTGCACCAAATTCAGTCGGATGTTTCAGCTCAGGCGGAACGAATTAACGATTTGGAACAACGGTTCAGTTTATTGGAAGATGAGCTAGCGGGAACGCAGGAGGAGGTGAAGAAGGTGATAGCTTGTAATCTACAGCTGGTTGATAAAGTGGATGACCTGGAGAATCGCTCGAGGAGGAGCAATTTACGTATTATTGGGCTCCCAGAGTCTATACCAGCAGGCCAGCTGCTAAAGTTGTGTGCAGTGGAGTTGCCTCAGGCGCTGGGATTGCCAGCCCCGCTGAGAGCGGAGAGAGCTCATAGAGTGGGACCGATGAGAAGTGTGACCCAAGATGGCGCCCCAGCACTGCCGCGACCAGTCATTGTGAAGTACCTGGACTATGTGGATAAAACGAATGTGTTACAGGCCTACCGAAGGTCATCGGCACAAGTGAGAGTACGAGGCAACAGAATCTTAATGTTTGGAGATTACTCGGCTGAGGTTACACGTAAGCGGCGGGCTTTTAGCACGGTGTGCTCTCTACTGGTCCAGAAACGCATTCGGTTCACTTTGATGTTTCCCGCCATTCTCAGGATCTTCGAGCCCGGTGGTGGGGTGGAATCGTTTTCTTCTCCAGGGTAGGCGGTTAAATATGTGGAAGGCTTGTCCAAAGACAACAATGGTGATAGCCAGACACACGGACAGTCTGCCTCGCAGGGGACGTTCCAGAAACAGGAGTATCAGGAGGGGTCTCACCTCTTCTTCTCCGGATTGAAGGGAGATGCCCAGGCGGTGATGGAAGGAGACTCATGTTATTTTAAGTTTCGCATTGTCTGAGACATAATTGTTATACCTATCGGTGCATCGGAGGTTGAGGTTTACTGATGTTAATGGTAGGGGAGGGCGCAGCTGAAGTGAGGCTTGAGGAAAATTTTTGCAAGGAGTCGGGTGGGAGTGTAAGGTGGTGTTGATACTTTCCGGGTATACAGGGGGTTCATGATATACCAAGGGGTTTCTAGTGGTGGAATGTACAGAGATTTCACGCTAAAATGTGCGAAAAAAGAGAAGTCTGAAACTAGTAATGATCTGTTGTTGGGGTTTCAATTCTGTTTTATGTTTAGGGAGGGGGAAGGAGGGGGGAAACGGTCTCGGTGGATGAGGTTTACTTCGCCATTACTGTGAGATGCCTAAAGTAATAACATGGAATGTGAAGGGACTGCAGTCCCCACATAAACACATGATGGTTCTTCGCCACCTGAAAAAGCTGAAAGCGGATATAGGGATTTTGCAGGAAACCCATCTAATGGAACGTGATTTCCAGAGAATGCGCAAATTATGGGTGGGCACAGTAATGGGCTCTCCAGCAGTTAATGGCAAGGCAGGCGTCTTACTCCTCATACACAAAAGAATTTAATGTTCTGTGATTACTTCTGAGCGGGATGAGGGGGGCAGATATTTGCATGTGATCTTAGAGGGCGCCATGGGGAGAGTGAGCTTGTACTGTATATATGCACCGAATGACAACAATCGGGTCTTTTTTCAATTTCTGGAAGGAAAACTTTTAGCGGATAAAGAACCTCAGATTCTACTGGGAGGGGACCTTAACTCAGTCTTATGCACAACAGAAGACAGGCGTAGGGGAGATGGTAGGGTATTGGTTGAAAGAACACACGATAAAGTCTTGGCCCCATTACTGTCTTCCACGGGCATGGTAGATGTATGGAGAACACAATTTCCATTAGGTAGAGAATTCACTCATTTTTCTCATGCGCATACCGCATGGTCGCGCATTGACTACTTTATGGCTTCTCCGGTGCTCCTCCCTAGGATCCTTAGTGCTCGCATAGAGGACTTGGTGATTTCAGACCATTCACCGGTTTCTCTGATCTTGGCAGATACATTTAAAAGGGGGTCAGATATATTGTGGAAATTTCCGTCGTTTTTGGCAACTGATGAATCCTTTCAATCATGCTTGAAGGGGTGGTTATGGGAATATAGTCAGGAAAACCAAGCTCATAGAGAGAACAGCCACTTGTTTTGGGACACAGCCAAGGCAGTGCTGAGGGGGAGGATCATTTCTTATGTGGCGTCGCTTAAACGAAAAACCAACAAGCATTATAACGAGTCTAGTAGGAATCTTCGCATGAAATACACAGCGTACTTGGCAAACTCTACACTAGCGCTTAGGGGGGACTGGCTCACGGCTAAGGCAGAGTTTGAAAGGTGGCTGGATAAAAAAGAAAGGTTCCAGAGAGAGCAAACAACTGCGCATTTTTTTAGATATGGGAACAAAGCAGGCTCACTGCTGGCCAAAATGGCGAAAGGCCAATTTCGCCCGACTCACATAGGGGGGTTGAGAGATGGGAACGGGGAAGTACAGAAAGATCCAAAGATCGTCAATGATATACTGGGAGATTATTACACTGCGCTATATGCACAGGACACTTCAGAGAGGACTGAGGGGAGGGAGTTTCTGGACTTCTTAACGTTACCATCTCTCTCGGACTCTGATAGAGAAGCATTAAATGCATTGATCACGGAACAAGAGATCATATCGACCATTAAATCATTGACGAATAACAAAGCGCCAGGGCCAGATGGATTTTCTAGCGATTTTTACAAACTTATGAGGGAGGAAGTCACGCCCATTTTATTGCCGGTGTATAATCATATGCTGTTAAATAAGGAATTCTTGAAATCGGGCAATGTAGCTTATATCAAAGTATTGTACAAGGAAGGGAAAGACCCGGCTAACCCGGGGTCTTACCGCCCAATCTCTCTGATAAATCAGGATGTTAAAATATTGTCGAAGATACTGGCCGACAGGTTAGCCATGTTTCTCCCGAATTTCATTGGGCCACACCAGGTGGGTTTTGTGAAGGGGAGATCGGCGGTCAAAAACATACGCACAGTTTGGGCGGTACAAGACGCAATGAGGACTTCTAATATGGAGGGACATGATTCGCCAGCACTTTTAACGCTAGATGCCGAAAAGGCCTTCGATAATGTCCACTGGGATTGGCTGAGGTTAGTTCTAGATAGATTTGGGATACAAGGATTGTTTAGGAATTACCTGGAAGCGTTATATTCAGAACCTCTAGCTAGGGTGTTCACTACAGGTTTTCTGTCAGCACCGATACATTTACAGAAGGGAACAAGGCAGGGATGCCCCCTGTCTCCATTGCTGTTTGACTTGGCTTTGGAACCGCTAGCGAGACATCTTTTGTCCTCCAGAAATTTTGAAGGGATAATGGTTGGCAGTCAGGAGATCAAACTGACATGCTTTGCTGACGATCTTCTGTTGTTTCTAAAATCGCCTGGGGATCATTTGGGGGGGGGGGGGGGTTGCTGGAGAAGCTAAGATACTTTGGGTCATTCTCAGGCTATAAAGTCAATGCGCAAAAGAGTCATTTACTTTACTTGAAGGAATCAGGGGCAAGACCACCCTTGCAGGGTACGGTGGAAATAGCCAGATCATATATCACATACCTGGGGATTAAAATAGGCAAATTTCCCTCTTCCCTCTATAAGCTAAATTATTCACCCTTGTTTGAAAAAATTCATAAGGAACTAAATCGATGGGCGTCACTGCCGTTGTCATTGTTTGGGAGAGCTGCTCTTTTAAAAATGATAAGCTTTGCTCGTCTGTTATATCCAATGCAAACCATACCCAAATTGATCAAGCATCTAGATAACCAGAAATTACAGACAGCATTTCTACAATTCTTGTGGCAAAAGAAGAGACCTAGGATTGCATATAAAAAATTGGCACTGCCCAAAGTGGATGGAGGCATTCAGCTACCACTTATACGATATTACAATTTAGCGGCCATCTGCAGGCATATAGGGGATTGGATACATAACACTAATTTGTACTCCAATGTTCAGCTGGAGCAGGATTTGGCGGGATTGGTTCCGCTGCAGGCCCTGTTACATCTGCCATATGCTCAACTGCCTACTAATGTTAAGTCAAGTCTGTTGCTGAAAGATACAATCGGCGCCTGGAAGGCGGTGCGGAAACTTTTTGGTCTTTCTAAATTCTGGCCGTTGTGGGATAACCCCATGTTCCCGCAGGGGAGTCAGAATAAATTGTTTTCGCAGTGGAGAGATGAAGGGATCAATGTCCTGGGCCAACTCATGAATGTTGAGGAGGGAAGATGGCTTACGTGGCAGGAGGTCTCTAGCAAATATAATCTGAGGGGAAATCAGTATCTGCAATATGCTCAAGTAACAGAGCTATGTAAAACCAAAGTCTGCAATATTGATGTAGTGGAGATGCGGGGAGCATTTGATGGGATGGTGCCGCAGGGTGGTACGGGAAGAAGTCTTGCAAGTTTATATGGTAAACTTCGGAATGCTCATCTTGATTCCTTTAGTACTTCTTGCTTTAGAACGTGGGAGGTGGAGCTGGAGGGTCCAGAAATCTCCAGCAAAATTCGAGATGGATGGGAGAGGGTGAGGAAGGTCATGGTAAATGAACAGTGGCGTGAGATGCACTTCCGGCTTATGCACAGAGCGACATACGCCTTTAATTTATCCTATAGGGACGCTCCAGCACACTATCTGCGTAGTTGTCCTAAATGCGACTTACACAAAGCTAATTTACTTCACGGGATGTGGTTGTGTCCACAAATTCGGACGTTTTGGGATCTTGCTCTACAATTTATTAAAGACACCTGGGGGGAAGAGGTGCACGCAAACCCAAAGGCAGTGTTGTTTCACTATATCCCCTTGGATCCAGGTGGGGGGGGGGGCACCTATAGTGGCCCGGAAAGGAATACATATGGCATTATTGGCTATCAAGAAGTGCATCTTGCACCACTGGCTACAGGCATCGGTCCCGGAAATTGCGGAGGTCGTGACTACTCTCAAGACTTTATTGGGATATGATAAAACGGACCTAGAAAGACACAAAGAAAGGTCTACAGAACAATTTTTTAAAACTTGGCGTACATTCATTGAACAACATTATCCCACAGCAGAGATAGGGGTGTTCATGCGCACATTTCGACACACATCATGGTATAGTGCACAGAGTATCCAGGGCACGTTAGGCATGCTGATAGCTAGTTAAGAAAATGTTCACCGAGATGGAGGAGAGTTGGGGGGAGGGAAGGGAATTGTTGGCTTTGTTTTGCCTTATTAATTGCTTTGTAACTTAATGATGACAAGTAAAATGGAAAATAATTTTGAAGCTGGAACACATTGTTATTTGATATACGTATTATTGTATGTATGACACACACTGCATACTTGTAACTGTTCTGGCTTTGAATAATAAAAATATATTTGAAAAAAAAAAAAAACCTTGTCAGAATTGCCTGTTTTTGGTCACCTTGCTCAACAAAAAATGTAATACAGAGTGATCAAAAAAATCACATGTACCCCAAAATGGTACCAATGAACACTACAGATTGTCCCGCAACAAATAAGCCCTGATACAGCTCCGCTAGAGAAAAAATAAAAAAGTTCTGGCTCTCAGAATATGACATAAAATGTTCCAAAAGCGGATAAGATTGGGCACCATTTATCAGCACGACACTGGGCACATATCTATGAATTATGATGATCTAAAGGCAGCATTACACGGCCCGACGATCAGTGAGACGAGCTGATCGGCGCTCGTTTGCCCCTGTCACACGGAGCTATGTATGGGGACGAGCACTAGTTACTCAGATTTCTCGTCCCCATACATTTCTATCCGATTTGCTCGTTTATTGGCTGATCGTTGCCCTGTTTACACAGGTCAATTATCGGAAACGTGCGTTCTATGAACTATCGTTTGCCCGATAATTGGCCAGTGTAAAAGGCCTTTACTCCTGGATTGGGGGCACTGGTACTGGCAATAGCAAGGTTATTTACTAATTGAATTGGATACTACTCCTTTGCCAGACCACCAAGCCCTAGGTCAAGTGTAAAATTGTCACCTATGGAAGATTACAGCAGGCAAGGGAGCAGAGAGCCAGAGACCCTCACATTCAGCAGCCTGACATATTCACCCTGCCTGCCTACCTACCTATCCCCGAGAGCTGAAGAGGAGGATACTGACCTAAGTGCCAAATCGAACTAAGTGACCTAAGCTCCCAGACCTCTGTGCCAAATCACAAAATGTAAAGCCACGCCCCAAGAAACAGACACACTTTTTACTCATGCTTGGATGTATTTATACATGCTGGTTTTGTGGAGTGTTTTTTTTGCCACGATTCGCACAAACTCACTACAAAACTGGCACGTATAAATACACCCTGAACCTGGCTAGTATTTTGGATTGGAAAAGGTGGCGATCCTACTCATACTGTCATTACAGAGTGAAATGTTGCGATCTGTCCTTACATTGAAATTAACAACAGCCAATCACTCAGGGATTGATGGGTGTTTAAATCCAAAAACAACTGTGCCCAAGCTGCCTGTCTGGCCTTCTTTTAACGCTTTCAACTCCCACCACTCCTTAGCCAATTCCCTTTCACACCTTCTAGCCTGCCCTATTTTTCTAAACCAGACATAATTGTACCGGAGACAATGCAGTCAGCTCCAATTAGATAGCATGCCCTCCGTTACCAGCATGTCTCGATCACTCCAATGCCAGGAAGAACCATGAACCCTTTTAGCACCTTATGTGTAACTTTGATCTCATCGCCCATTTTTTCGGGAAATGCCAGCAGGTCCCCTTGACATCTCAGTTATTCCCTCATTTCCATAGATAGTAACAACTGCACATCCGCTTTAAAGTTTATTAAGCAAATTTGTGTACACAACTAAAAGAATGGTTAATTAAAAGCAAAGTAGGCTTTCCACTGTTAGCATAATCACAAACTTGGTTTCTTATGGATACAGTTCAGCATCAACATTTTACCAGTACAGTGCCTTTGGATTATACTCTGCAACTGTTCTGTGACCTTTGATTAGCACTTGCTCATCTTACGCTCGGCTTCATTTTATATGCCCTCAGTGACTAACTCTAGTACGGCACGTTACAACAGCAATGCTGGGCAAAATAACATCTGTATTTTTTTTTTTATATATAGAATATGACACATCCAGTGCCCAGAATTGGACTTCCAAGTGTTCAAAATTGCAGGAAATTATAGAGTAAAAACAGTGAAACTAAAATAGCAGCTGAACTGTAGCATAAACGTTGTTTTTCTGGTTTCCAGTATTTTGTTAATCTCATTGGTAAAACAGTAATTGCACATAGGTAGTACATAACGCCTGATGTTTGAGGTTTGTCTGTAAAGTCTGAAATGAACATCTGGGAAATAAGAGTTATTCTCTTTGACTAAAATATCATTTCTTGGACCTATTTATTTCAAATATATAAAGAAGGAAACAAAGCTATGTCAACTAGGTAATCCCATCTGGAGAAGCCCTTGTCAAAAGTAAAGTTTTGCTAAAAGAGGGTGGGCCGCTTCTAGCTTTTCTGCTGCCTGAAGCGAAAATTGAAATGGTACCCCACAGAACTGTGCAGCGATGAAGCCGTTCAGAGTAAACCTCGCTGCACGGTGGGTGCCCAAGTAGTACAAGGCAATGACGCATCCAAGAAAGCTGGAAGAGGCTGCTTGGGACTGTGTAACAGTCAGGGGACTGTCAATCGAGCATGGAAGGGTGGGTTTGGAGGCAGGACTATGTGACCCTTCAGGATAGCGGCACCGCCCCATGACCCTTTAATGAGTAATTAGCAAACAGTGTGCGCCGTTTTAAAAATTTATTTGATAGATTTTGCTGCATCTGAAAAGAATGTGCAAGGGAATGTTTGGTAATTTTGTCAGATCATGTATTACAGCATGGTGGCGGCTCAAGGGGTTAAAACTACCTGACAGGTTCCCATTAAATAAACAATGAATTGAAAACCATTCCATCTGCCCTGCAATTTTGATATTATAAATATATCCTATATAATTACAGCTTCATAATCAAGCTCAGTACATATATACAGCTCCAGAACAAAGCTCTTTACATATATACAACACCAGAACCAAGCTCAGTACATATATACAGCTCCAGAACCAAGCTCAGTACATATATACAGCTCCAGAACCAAGTTCATTACATATATACAGCTCCAGAACCAAGCTCAGTACATATATACAGCACCAGAACAAAGCTCAGTACATAAATACAGCACCAGAACAAAGCTCAGTACATATATACTGAGCTTGGTTCTGGTGTTGTATATATGTATATATAACAAAAGAAAGAAGAGCGGTGAGGAAGCACTCAAAAATAAAGTGGTTTTACTCACCAGACATAGTCTGCAACATTTCACCTTCTCAATGAAGGCATTTTCAAGCCATTTATGTATATATATATATATATATCACCAAAACCAAGCTCAATACATAAATACAGTACTGCAATCAAACTCAGTACATAGATACAGCACAAATACGACTAAATTTAGTGCAACCCCTGCCATGTAGGTTTGTATGGTGCAAAAACTACAGCTCTCAGTATGGCTCGAACAATGGTAAGGATATGCTGTGAGTTGCTGTTTTACAAAAAATAAATAAAAAAATAAATAAATCATACCACCCATCATCTCGCTGCAGATCATACAGTGACTACAATACTGATTAGAGGCAGAATAAACATTTTAATTGGATGACTCACAGGTGACATCATCTCAGATTCTAGTTGTTCTTTTTCTCTCTTCTTTTCCATCCGGTCCAGACCTCTACGAAGATTTCTCCCAGCCAAGCAACTGATTGTGGTCCACCTTTACCTAATCTGCACAGGTCGCACACCCCTAAGGCAGGTTCTACAATTAAAATATTTATACAAATATTAAAAAAATATGGATATTTGCAATGACAGACCTTCAAAACCTGGCACTGTCCACTACACAAGTTACCTATAGGGCAACACCACTTGGCATTATTCCGGAAGTTTAACAAGCTTTCACAAAGTATGCATGTCTTTGGCAGGAAAATTAGATGTTATGCATGGACTGCTGTGTATCAATAAAGTTCTTCAATTATACGGCACCACAAAACGTTATCGCTGTGTAATTAAATTATATAAAGCTTTGGAGTTAGTAAAAAGACACAACTCCATGACATTCATACTTTATAATATTTTACTGTGGTGTTCCAAATTAAGGAAAAGACCCCTTGCAAAGAATTCACCAATTTATCCTCATGGCAGGGGAAGACATTCCTTTCGGACTCCATTAGTGACAATAAGATTAATTCTCTGTATCAATCAGCCTTGTCCATTAGTGCTAATACTTATAACTAGAAATACATTTTGAAGAAGGGTTTCCAAATCCTTTTTAAATTAAATGAAATCAACTTAACGTCCTTACTGTGACATGATATCTATGGTGTTTATAAATGAACAATACAGGAGTATAAGGGCTTGTCCACACAACGGAATTGCTACAGAAAATTTATGCAGCATTTCCGTTAAAAATAGCAGACATTCCGCTATGGAAAGACCGCACCATTTTCTTCGGTTTTTACTGCAGAAAATGGTGTGGATTTTGTTGCGTTTTTTTTCAATGATGGGAGATGGTGATATCTCCTCTAAAAAACGCAGCAATTCAGTCCTCTTTCCGCAGCAGGAATGGACATGAAAAGTATGCACCGCAGGTGAATTTCTGTTCTGAAATTTTACACGGCGTGTGGATGAGATTTGTTAAATCTCACCCACTTTGCTGCTACTTTATTCTGCTGCGTATTTTACGTCTGCAATTCCGGGTGGAAAATATGCTGAAATTCCTAGCCCTAAGATTGTATCCAGATTTAGTGGCTACATATTTTATTTTTTTAACGAATGTTTTTATTGTGATTTTCACCATAAACAATTATTTTACAATGAAAAGGAAACATCAAAGCGACAAGGGCATTGTGATAATAACAACGATTGATACTATAGCAGAAGATGCAGCTAATCCTGTGCATAAAAATCAGAAGTATATGGGCGTCCGCCATGTCAGTAGCTAGGTAAGGAACAATCCCCATATCAGTACAGTAAATCATAAGAAAGAAGAAATAAAATAATAAAATAACAGCAAATCAAAAATAAATCAGCACGCTACATATTTAATTATTTCTCTTGCTTATATAGTGACATCATATTCCGCAAGCGCTGTACAGAGGTTATCATAACTGGAAATACCATAAACACACTGGTCAAAAGTGAACGACTACATTGGCCAGATGACACAAAGTAGTGAATGGGATTTGATAAAAACCTGCTGCAGCATGCCCTATAGGTAGCGGATTTGAGGCGTCTTTGTTCCTATTTTTCTATTGACTGCATTTTTTACTTGCGTTACCACAATTCATGGAAACATTTCTAGGAACATTTTCCTGCAGCTATTCCTTTTTTGAAACAGCAATAGCGGTGGCGTTTTTTTTTGGTGGGGTAATAGTGTAGCTCTCTAACCCCACTTACCAACCGGGGTGTGAATATACCCTAAACCAGGGGTCTCAAGCACGCGGCCCGCGGGCCGCATGCGGCCACTGGGGCTGTCACCTGCGGTCCACGGGACACAGAGCCGCTAGTACAGACTCTGCTCCGAGACTCTGGAATTCCCTGACATCGCTGTCCACATATGAACAGCAATGTCTGGGGCTTCCCTAAACCATGCAATTTGGACTTTCTAACTACATGTACAGTTCAGTTTGATGTAGGAACCAAACTACAATCCTCATTTGCATATATTGTTTTTTTCAGCACTTTTTGACTACAGATATAATCATTTTTCTCATCAACTGCCTATTATGCTGAGCTAATACATAGGGGCCCATCCTCTATCATGGGTCAATGCTATAGTAAGATAGCTCTGTCTATACTGTAGTGATGTCATTGTGCAATAATGATAAGATCACAGCACTATACTACCCCTTTATATTCTGTTGTCTTATTTGGCAGAAGGACCTTTATGGCTGGGGCAACACATTTAGTCGTTTTTCCCATAGAGTAATAATGCCTTCCAAGATCTATAACTTTATTCTTCTTCTGTCCACATAGCCTTATAAAGGGTCTTTTGCATGATAAGTTGTAATTTTTAAGGGCACCATTTTATGTACCACATAATGTACTAAAAAACATTTTTGCGAAGTGGAATGGAAAAAAAAAAACAGCAGTTACTCCATTTGAGTTAAAAAAAAAATAAAAAAAATGTTTACTTTGTGTCACCATAATATGCAACCCATAACTTTTTTATTTTTCTGTCGATGGAGCTGTGTTTTTTGTGGGACAAGCGGTAGTTTTTGTTGGTATAATTTTGGGGTGTATACAACTTTTTGTTCACTTTTTATTACATTTTTTGGGGAGGCGTGGTAACAAAAAAACCCCCAGTAATTCTGGCTTTATGTTTTTTACAGCATTCACCGTGTGGGATTTACACCATTATATTTTAAGGCTCAGTTAACAGTTTTTGTTAGGCAGAAGGATTTTTTTAGGCAGATTTTGAAATGCCGGCGTTTTTTGACGTTTTCTTTGCAGCGTTTTTTTAAATGAATCAAATACAAAAAATACAAACCGCTCAAAAAAACAATTCAAAGGAGCAGCGCATTTTTTTCTGCCTCCATTTGATTTCAATGGAAGGTGGAAGACGGAAACCGCTCCAAGAAAAAGCATGCTGCTTTTTTTTCTCAAGCGGTCAAAACAACACCTCAGCCTCCCATTGAAATCAATGGGGGTGGTTTTGGGCATTTTTTAGTGTGTTTCCGCATCAAAATAAGCGCCAAAAAACTACTGACCCTAATCGTTTGGATGATTACGGATGCGCAAAATTTTATTAAACTTATTTTTAAAATGTTTTTATCCCACTAGGAAATTCAAACATGGATCGCTTGTACAGTACACTGCAATAGTGTTGCATTGTAGCAGGAAGAGAATAAGGAATACAATTATTAATATACTATCATAGTGACAAAAGCTCCCCTGATTTGTCTCTCAAATTTTAATTGGTAAGGATTAATGGGATATATATTTCAATATTATACTGTATCTCTGTAACTCTTAATACTTAAATCCATATATATATATATATATATATATATAAAAATAAAAGCCTACAGGAAAGCGTGTCTTCTTTTAATAAACAGATTGTTCCACATTGCCACCATATAAAATGGTATAGACCAAAGCCCCTACGCCAAATACCTAAGTTAGGTATAATTAAATAATTACTGTAATGCCAGGTGTGTATAGACTTGGCCTTGGATTGGTAGAACTGCAACACTGTGAATTTATCTGAATTTGGCCACAACTGCTACAATTTAAATATGTGCCTAAAATAATGCCGGAGGATAAATAACAATGCCCTATAGTCCCAAATTTTAGCACTGTACAATACAATTTAATAGTACCAGCCATAATAATCATATAGTAAACACAGCATGCAGAATATAGTGTTCTATATAGAAACCAGATTACTGCAGAAAACTAAAGGTTGCAATCGGATTGGTTGCTTAATGGAACACCACTGTTTTTGTTTGACCTGGTTGTCATAAGTGACTCACAGTAAACAAATACGAATAAAAGTGCCATACAGAGCACAAATAACAGAGTCAGAGTGGGCAAAATGATAGAACCAAACAATGTCCAAATCACAGTGTATATACACTGGCAAAATAATAGTGCCGAACATTGCGAGAATAATACAGCCATGCATAGTAAAAATTAAATGTGGTATGCAGTGAGTAATAAAAAAAAAAAAAAGTCCCACACAGTGTACACAGTGCACAAACCGTAGTTCCATAGGGTGTGCTAATAATATTGCCATACAATGCTCTCAAAAATACCATACTTAAATAGTAGTGCAAGTTTCCTAGTAATAGTGCCAAGTGGTGCTCAAATAACTGTGTCACAAAATGATCCTGTAATATAATGTCCAAACAGTTCAATATGGTCTGCAAACAGTACCATATAGTTTGCAAGTTACAGTAACATACATGGTGCAAATAGCAAAGCAGGGCGTAGCTAGGGGGGGGGACAGGCGGGGGGGGACAGGCGGGGCATGTGCCCCGGGCGCAGCTTAGAGGGGGGCGCCAGCGCCCCCTCCTCCTGCACTATAATTGTACCTGTGTCGCAAGGACACAGGTACAATTAGAAGCAATGAATGACCGGGTACGTTCCGTGCCTGGCCATTCAGCGCCTTTCCACGAATGAAGCGACTGGTACCTTTTGTACCAGTAACGCTTCAGTCGATGAAAGGCGCTGACTGACTGACAGGGAAAGTCATCCTGCCCAGCCAATCAGCGCCTTTCATAGACGCCGCGTTCAACCCCCTGGAGACCTGCGCAGAAGAGAGCAGGTCTCCATGGCTGCCGGACGGCGTGGGAGCGGGAATAAGGTGAGTTTGAATAGTTTTATTTTTTAATTTTTGTAATTGTAATAAAAGTGTGGCTGTATCTACGGAGGGGACTTTATCTACGGGGGGGGGGGGGGTGGCGGCTATCTACAGGGGGACTATATCTACAGGTGGTGGGCTATATACAGGCTATATACTATATAGTATATAGCCCCCTGTAGATATAGCTCACCCCTGTATATGGTGCTCCATAGATAGCCCACCCCAGTATATAGCCCCCCTGTAGATATAGTCCCCCTGTATATAGCCCACCCCGTGGAGATATAGCCCACCCCTGTATATGGTGCTCCATAGATAGCCCCCCCCTGTAGATATAGCCCCCCCTGTAGATATAGCCCCCCCTGTAGATATAGCCCCCTGTAGATATAGTCCCCCTGTATATAGCCCAGCCCTGTGTATAGCCCACCCCTGTAGATATAGCCCCCCTGTATATAGCCCAGCCCTGTATATAGCCCAGCCCTGTATATAGCCCACCCCTGTAGATATGGTCCCCCTGTAGATATAGCCCACCCCTGTATATAGTCCCCCTGTAGATATAGCCCACCCCTGTATATAGTATCCCACAAATAGCTCCCCCTATAGTGCTCCACAGAAAGCCCACCCCTGTATATAGCCCCCTTGTACATATAGTCCACCCCTGTATATAGTGCTCCACAGATAGCCCACCCCTGTATAATCTAGTGGAGGGCTATATACAGGGGTGGGCTATCTGTGGAGCACTATATACAGGGGTGGGCTATCTGTGGAGCACTATATACAGGGGTGGACTATCTGTGGAGCACTATATACAGGGGTAGGCTATATCTACAGGGGGACTATATACAGGGGTGGGCTATCTGTAGAGCACTATATACAGGGGTGGGCTATCTGTAGAGCACTATAGGGTTACTTATTTGTGGGACACTATATACAGGGGTGTGCTATATGGGGGCACTATCTACAGGGGGCTCTATGGCAGGCACTATCTACAGGGGGCACAGTGTGTGTGTGTGTGGGACACGGTGTATGGTGCTATTATAATTAGAGGTGCAGTGTATGGCGCTATTATATTTAGGGGCGTAGTGTGTGGTATAATGAAAACTTTATATTTATTTATAGGTGCAGAAATGTTGGTAAAATGAGAAGCTGAAGACATGTGAGCGGCAAACTGCAGAAATGGGTCGTGGCCGGGAGAAATCCAGCATAGAGGATGGAGAAAGAAAAAAATAACTAGAATCTGAGACGTCACCGGTGACGGTGCCACTTAATGAAAATTTTTATTCTGCCTCTAATCAGTAATGTAGTCACTGTACGATCTGCAGTGAGATGATGGGTGGTGTGATTATAATATGATTTATTTTTTGTGAAACGGCATCTCCCAGCATATACTTACCATTGTTTGGGCCATGCTGGGAGCTGTAGTTTTACGCCGTACACACCTATACGGCAGGGGTTGCACTAAATTGAGCTGTATTTGTTCTGGGGCTGTATATATGTACCGAGCTTGGTTCTTGTGTTGTGTATAGAACCATATTGCTTGTAAAATGTACAAATGTTTTTATGCTCGCGTTACATAAAAATAAATGACACGTCGATTGGTAGAGAAAACAAACACGGCGAGGGGGAAGGAGATGTCGGGAAAGAGGTTGGGGGGGGGGGGGGGGGGGCGCCATACTGAATCTTTGCCCCGGTGCTGGAGAACCTAGCTACGCCTCTGTAGCAAAGCCTTATTAGAAGAGCAGTGACAGCTACTTGCTCTGTTCAAACACTTAGGGTAAGGAACCAGTCACTCATTTAGACAGCCAGGGTCAGACACTCACTCCTCTGCACAATCAGGGACAGGCATACACTCACCTACACCTGCCAGGGGTACACATAAGCTCATAGACAGCCAGGGACAGGCGTATGCATACTCACACAGACAGCCAGGTCCAGATTTATGTTTGCTCATACTAAAACATCCAGGGACAGGCGTATCGTCACTCGCACTTGTACATACAACCAGAGCTAGTGGTATGCTCACTCACACTCATACAAACAGCATTGTCTAGATGTATGCTTGCTCAAAATACAGCCAGGCAGGGCCAGATGCTTGTTTGTTTAGACTCATACAGACAGACAGCACCAGGCGTACGCTCACTCAATCAGACATACAGGGTCAGATGTATATATTTTCTTGCTTAGACAACCAGGGCTCACTCTTCCAGACTCATCTAGTCACTCGCTCAATCATCCAAAAATCCAGATCCAGGCTCACTCTTCCAGCCACCCAAACACACATGGCATGATACTTATTTGTCAGGTAATCACTCATTTGTAAACAAACATAAAAGATTCACCAATATATACTTACCCTTCTTCTGTATCCTTGGGGGCTCCCGGTCAGCCAATACAGAAGAAGGGGCGCCCTCAGAACCTGTGGCGTTCATGGATGTGTGGACAGTAAAAATGCACTCACCGGCATTGTGCACAGGCTGGTAGATGAGGGAGGGCTTCAGTATCAGTGGAAGTTTGAAGGAAAAGATAGGCAGGTTACAGTTTTGCCATGGCTCTTTCATGTTTGTGCCAATTTAGCAAAAATTGTGGCAAAAACGCAACCGGTGTATAATAACCACATAACTAAATCACCAAATAACAAAGGTTGCGGTTGGGGTGTAATGTGGGGGCATGGCCTCCAGCCTCTGCTGTGATGCAATGAACATGAAGAAGGCTCCAGACTCCCTTTACAGATACTTCAGGAAGAGGGCCCAATAGGAATTCAAAGCAAAATAGTCTTGGCCCACCGGGAGTTTCCCTAGTCCCGCGGCAGACCAGTCTTGCTCTGTGTGTAGCGCTAGCCTAAACTTCCTCAGACACCAGGTTCAGGAAGATACAACAACCTCTGCACCTCTAATAACTAGATCACTGGATTGGTATTTAAGTTGACAAATACTTGTAAATTGTCAGTTCTGTATTTCAGTATCTCTCAGACTAGAGGAAGAGGGATTTCTTAAGTTTGTTTTGTAGTAGTAGTAGTAGTAGTAAATGCTGTAATAATAAAGTCTGTAAATGCGTTTGTAATCTAAGACATATTTACTGAGGTATGCCATAGCAAAATGCACAGGCAGTAATGCATTGGAATACATAAGTATTTAAATGATTTATAATACAAAATACAATTTAAAATTGAACAGTAAGTCCCCTTATGGATTTTGTTTAAAATTAAGTTTAAAGGGGTTTACCAGAGAGGCTAAAGAATTAGGCTAACAGTAGGAAGTAGGATGCAATAAAAAAAATAACCAATAAATCATTTGTCAAATTCCCCACCAATCCAGCGCCACTGCTTTTCATCGGTATTTGTTTGCTTGTCCTGCAGTGATGATGTGCCGTACATCCAAGTGATCGCTGCAGACAATCATTGGCCTGGTCTCGTGCTGTACATGAAAGCATCACACTGAAGACAGTGATTGGCTTCCATGGTCATGTTAATGTACGGGACGTCATTGCTAAAGCAAGGTAATCAAAGACCGGCGGGTACCCGCAGTGGTGGAATTAGCAGGCGAGTATAGTTTTTTAAAAAATTTTATTACATTTTCTACTATAAGGCTAGTTTTGTAAACTCCCATAAAACCCCTTTAATAAAATAAAACATTCAGAAATAAAAGTAGAACAAAAACAATTTTTTTTGTCAAATTAATAAAACCATAAATATATATGTTATATATCTCCTTAATCGTTTCAACCCCTACATTAAATTTAAAACATAATTTAAAGGGTAACTAAACCTTCAACAAACTTCTGACATGTCATAGTGACATGTCAGAAGTTTTGATCGGTGGGGGTCTGAGCACTGATACCCCCACCAATCGCTAAAACGAAGCGGCAGACGCACTCAGCCGCTTCGTTTCTGTTCGGCTTTTTCCGGAAAGCCGATATAGTGGACTACGGGCTTACAGACTTTTTATTGAGTCCGTACACCGCTACATCGATTTATGAAAAGAGCAGAACAGAAATGAAGCAGCTGAACGCTCACACGAGCGCCTCTGCCGCTTCATTTTAGAGATTCGTGGGGGTCTCAGTGTTCGGACCTCCACCAATCAAAATTTCTGACATGACACTATGACATGTCACAAGTTTGTTGAACGTTTAGTTACCTTTTAAGGTATTCGGAGAACTGTGAAAAATAAAAACCACAAAATAACAATAGCAGAATAATATTTATTTTGCACCTGCTGCTTAAAAATATATATATAAATTAACTGATAAATGTTATGTGCTGAAAAATTCCCCCCAAAAAATACACCCCTAAAAATGCAAAAGAAAAACCACACCGCAACGTCAGCAAATTAAAATAAAAAAGTTATAACTCCAGGAATGCAGTGAGGCAAACACTGAAAAATATGGTACCTTTTAATTACCGTTTCACGGCGCAACCCCCGAAAAACTACTGTACATATGAAGAAAGGGTTTAAGTACATAACATTAGACAATAAAAACAACAAGTACAATAAACATGAGCCTAATGAATGACAGTCTGGTACAAGGAAGGAGAGAAGACGCTGCCCATGAGGGCTTAAAATCTACAAGGGAAGGGGCAGTAGGTGAGGGTAGAAGCTGTTCATATGGTAGTGTAGTGGCAGCAAGGCAATTGAAGGTTGTAAGCTTTTCTGAAGAGGTTGTTTTTTTTTAAGGTTTCAATGGTGGAAGAGAGTCTGACTTGATGGGATAGAGAGTTCCGGAGTATGGGAGATGCACAGAAGAAATCATGGAGACGATGATGTGAGGAGCATAAAAGCAAAGAAGGAGGTCTTGTGAGGACCAGAGATTATGTGTGAGTATATATCGAGAGATTAGTTCAGAGATGTATGGAGTTATGGGCAGCTTTCTATGTCACTATTTAGAATTTAAAGGCTATGTAAACCGTCAAAAGAGATAACAACCTAAAAAGAAATGGAGTCTACGGAACACCAAAATAATAAAAAAAAAAAAACTAAATTTTATTGACGTACAAAAGCGTACAACATATATGTTAACTTTCAGAGATGATTTCCATGTTGTGATAAGTAGATGTTATTATTTAGTATGCCTGACATCATCGCTGACATTTTGGACACCAAGCCGCCCTTACACCGGTTACCACCTACCTGCCATTAGTAAGTGGGATTATTTCATTGGTTCTCCCACATTTAAATACATCCGTGTGACTCACTGGTGCCACCCCCAGATGAAGGCTTTCAGCCAAAACACGCATCGGGGAGTGACGCCAGGCAGCCATTCATACTTTCACCTTTCTATGGGTAAGCTACCATTATGTATTTACATATTTATGTATTGCTAAACCTCCTAATGGAGTTTGGGTGGTATACTGATCCTATGTCTATACTGTTATAGTGTGTGGGGGCTCTTTGAAGATTGGTATTGGATTGTTCCCCCTTTCCTCCATCTTTAATATATTTATATGCTGTGACTCACTTTGTTCAGCTATTTGCCTATCCAAGCTTGCTGCTGTCTTCTTATCACACTGTGGAAATCATCTCAGAATTTTAACATATATGTTGTTTTATGCTTTTGTACCTCAATAAAATTAAGATTTTTTTTTAAATTGTAATGGTGTTCCATTTCTTTTTAGATTATTATTTATATTTAGTGGGTCGATGCCATTGTTACGATGTAATAACTTGCCAAATATTTGTCTCCCCCACATATGATAGATTTACAGGGCATTTTTGATTAATTGGTTGGGGATTGTGTTCGTTCTCCGTATTGGTTTATTATAAACCTTCAAAAAAGAAATTTATTTCTAATAAAAAGGTCAATCCATGTGTTTTGCGCAACTTTATTAGTTTTTATTAAAAGTTATTTTTACTTTTTGAGATACAGCTGCTTAGTATTCTTTATACAGAATAGCTGTATCATGCCCTGAATCTGTCAGTTATGAATTTAGATGTGATGAATAACAGGTGGATCTTGTGTGTCAGAGACACGTAGAACCCGCTGACACTGAACCCGTCAGTCCCGCGGATCTGTGGGAGATTTGTACAAGGTAAAAGGGATTTTGAATAAGGAAGTCTATTACTCCATTTTGCAACGCCATGCCATATCCTGTGGACAGCGCTTGATTGGAGCCAATTTCATCCTACAACAGGACAATGACCCAAAGCACACCTCCAAATTATGCAAGAACTATTTAGGGAAGAAGCAGGCAGCTGGTATTCTATCTGTAATGGAGTGGCCAGCGCAGTCACCAGATCTCAACCCCATAGAGCTGTTGTGGGAGCAGCTTGACTGTATGGTACGCAAGAAGTGCCCATCAATCCAATCCAACTTGTGGGAGGGCCTTCTGGAAGCATAGAGTGAAGTTTCTCCCGATTACCTTAGCAAATTAACAGCTAGAATCCCAAAGGTCTGCAATGCTGTAATTGCTGCAAATGGAGCATTCTTTGACGACAGCAAAGTTTGAAGGAGAAAATTATTATTTCAAATAAAAATCATTATTTCTAACCTTGTCAATGTCTTGACTATATTTTCTAGTCATTTTGCAACCCATTTGATAAATATAAGTGTAAGTTTTCATGGAAAACACAAAATTGTCTGGGTGACCCCAAACTTTTGAACGGTAGTGTGTATATATATATATATATATAGCTTTCAAAAGGTTTACATAGCCTTTAATTCCCTGGGCAATGGGAAGCCAGTGAAGGGAATGGCAAAGGTGGGACAAAGGGAGAGGTAAATTAACAGGACATAATGAGGGCATGTACTAGCATTTTTCTTGACTCAAGGCTGAGGATAGAGCGCATCTGAGAAATATTTTTGAGGTGGAGGTAACAGGAAGTGTTAAGGGCTTGGATGTATGGTTGAAAGGCAGGGCGGAATCAAAGATTATCCCCAGGCAGCGGACTTGTGAGACTGGGGAAAGTGTGGAGCCATTAACTGTGATTCTGGTAACGGGGTTAAGTGAGATGGGGCAAAGAGGAAGAATTCAGTCATACTGTACATGGGTTTTATTTCACCTTTCTATGCATCAAACCCCTCCTAATTATTGAGTTTAAGTGTTTCAGCCACACCCATTTAAACGTGGCACTGTTATAGAATGCCACCTTTCCACAAGTCAGTTCATGAAATTTCTGTTCTGCTAGCTCTGCCTTAGTCAACTATAAGGGTATGTTCAGACACAGTGTTTTCAGGCATAATTCGGGCGTTTTACGCCTCGAATTACGCCTGAAAAAACGGCTCCATTACGCCTACAAACATCTGCCCATTGCTTGCAATGGGATTTACGATGTTCTGTTCCCACAAGCCGTTATTTTACGCGTCGCTGTCAAAATACGGCGCGTAAAAGGACGGCTCGTCAAAAGAAGTGCAGGACACTTCTTGGGACGTTTTTGGAGGCGTTTTTCATTGACTCCATTGAAAAACAGCTCCAAAAATGTCCGTAAAAAACGCAGTGAAAAACGTGAGTTGCTACAAAAACGTCTGAAAATCAGGAGCTGTTTCGCCTGAAAACAGCTCCGTATTTTCAGACGTTTTTGGTCACTGCGCGTGAACATACCCTAAGTGCTAATATTGTTAAATGGAAGCATCTAGGAGTAGGAACAGTTCGGCCACAAAGCGGTAGGCCACCCAAACTCACAGTGCGGGGGCCACCGAGTAAAAAACGGTCTATCCTCTGTTGCATTACTCACTACAGAGTTCTGAAATGCCTTTAGAAGGGACATCAGCACAAAAAATGTGCGTTGGGAACTTAATGAAATGGGTTCCATAGCTAAGCAGCTGCAAACAAGACTAAGATCACCATGCATAATGCCAAGTATTGGCTGGACCGGTGCCACCACTGTACTCTACAGCAGTGAAAATGTGTTCTCTGGAATGATTAATCACGTTTCATGATCTGGCAATCTGATGGACAAATCTGGGTTTGGCGGGTAATAGGAGAATGCTACTTACTTTAATGCATAACCAAAATGTAGTGGAGGAGGTATAATGGTCTGGGGCTGTTTTTCAGGGTTTGGGCTATGCCCATTTTTTCCAGTGAAGGGTGATGTTAATGCTACAACATACAAAGACACATTAGACAATTGTATGCTTCTAATTTTGTGGGGAAGAACCTTTTCTGTCCCAGCAGGACTGCGCCCTTGTGCACAAAGCGAGGTCCATAAAGGCATGGTTGGGTAAATTTAGTGTGGAAGAACTCCAAGTGGCCTGAACAGAAACCTGACATCAACTCCATCGACACCTTTGGGATGAAAATAAATGCTGATGGCGAGCCTGATCCCTGACCTCGCAAATACTTATACTGAATCGGCACAAAATCCCACAGACACACTCCAAAATCTTGTGGATAGCCTTCCCAGAACGGGTGGAAACAGTTCTAGCCACAAAAGGGGGTTCAACTTCATATTAACGCCCATGGTTTTGGAATGAAATGTCCAACAAAGCTCTTATACGTGTGATTGTAAGATGTCCTCAAACTTTTTGCCGTATAATGTAAATACAACTACTACAAGATTGATCATGATAGATATTTATCATCATTTGTATTTATGTAACAAATGACTCACACATCAGCCAGGGAAGGGGGAATACGCAGCTCTATAAAAAAGGCTATTATTTCTCATTAATATGCTTGAGGGGATCTAAGTATTTTAAGACGATACTTCTTTGAGCACTAGTATGTATATTTCCAGTATAACCGGAGCTGCCAGCGTTCTTTTAATGTTGCCAGAATTCTTTTGTTAGCACATACCTATAAAGATGTTACAGGGCTAATTTTCAAGTTCAGTCATTAATTAAGTGATTATTAAGAGCAAAGCCTCTGTGTTGACTGTAATTGAATATGACAGGCTGCCTTGATGAATCAGAAGTATATTAGTTTTGTGAAATGTAGCCAAAGAATCATCCTTAAAATCAGTAATTGTATTACATGTAAAACGAAACAGATTAATGTCTTAATCATACACACGCTGTTTATGTTTCAAGGCTTGAAGACTTTAGGAGCCATACCGAGAACTTATCAGACTTTTTTTTAAAGCCCAGGAATAAAACCATTAAATCAGCAGCAATAGAAAACAACCCCATAAAGTTATGCTTTTTTAGGAGGGATTTGTGTAGCGCTGTAATATTCATGTATTATATGATGTACCTCAGGGACCACCACTGCACCATTGTGTGGTATGCAGTGGCAAAGCTATAGTGGGTGCAGGTTACTTTTCCACCTGGGGCCACATAAGAAGACACAGTATTATAAATAGCACATGTTAGAAGGAGGGCCCTGTTACAGATTTTGCACTCGAGCCCAGGAGCTTGAAGATACATCACTGGTGGTATGATAAAACACCAACCTCCTCATTTGCAGTACTTTAGACATCACCAGTATAAAACGGTACATGACGACCTTATCATAGGATACGGAAGGTCATAGAAGTCATGAATGAGAGCATAATGTAATTATTGATCATTATTCTACTTGTTTAGAACTAAAGTTCCAGTATTTTATTTTACTGGCCTATCTTGCCACTGTACCTAGTCGGGAGTTTTTCTCTAGGTCTTAGTACAGTTGATTATATTTGGTAGTATAGGAAATGACTTTACAGTGTCACTGCATCTGAAAGATCAATAACAAGTATTCTTGCGGATGAAGATAAATGTAACTCGTTCCAAGGGAACGGACTGACTACGTGTGCATGAATATAGCTGCCACTTTATTAGTCCCTATGCTACTTTTTGTCTATTACTACTATAGGCTAAGTGCAGAATTGTCAATTATTGTTCTCCTTTCTATCATTTACCTTTTTTATTGCTCCTCAGCTATAATTAGGCTCCACGATCAGCCCTGGAACATTGTATTTTATTTTAGACTCATTTTATCTCAGTAGTAGTTCTATAGAACTATTCTGTTTAGCTTAGGCAGGACAGTACCAGCCAGACCTTCACCCCAGAGATTTCTGCATGAAAGTGTAACTGTAAGGATTACTGGACTGTGAGGAGTTATGAAAACAAAACCTCCTTTCAGGACATAAAAAAACATTCAAGTTTTTTTTTGTTTTAACCACTCTGCTCAATAAAGCCTTAACGGATGGACAAATCATTTGGTGGTCTTTGGTTAGGGAATTCGAAAAAAAAACCCACAGAGTGCAAAGTTTAAGATGTGACAGCATAAGAGCCTGGTCAAAACACAAACATAGAAAGAAAGAAATGACCATGTGTTTTGCACTTGAGCGGTATCTCATATAGCAAGCTTTGTTTGATCAAGTAGTTTTGCTGTAGGCACAGAAAGGGAGAATGTGTGTGGTCTGGCCTTTGTCTTAGTAGTTTCACTACAGATACAATAGATGTGGTTAAGTATAAGCTGAGAAGAGTGGCTAAGAACCTGTTACTGTTGGAAAACAGATGAGAGAGATACGAATTCTCTCTAAAACAAGCCACTGAAAGTACAAATTCACATCAGAACACTGTAAAACAAAAACATACAAAACCCTAATAACCTATGCAAAACACAAAAGAGAAAATCACACATAATGTCGATAACCTGTATACAGAATTGTAAAAAGGGCATTCAACATGTGGCGCCATCAAAACAAAAGTTGTGAAGTTTTATGGTCATTGACTTTCTTCAGGCCTGCTTCCCACTTATAGTGCACCCAAATAATTATGCAAATCACTGTGTTTTCTCGACAAACTATTATTATAGGAGATTCATAGATTATAAACCACATAGTAGCAAGAAAATATCAGTGGTATATATATATAGCGCCACATACCCTGCAGCGCTGTACGGAGCTGGTCATTGCTCACATCAGTCACTGTCTCTAATGGGGCTCACAGTCTAATATCCATGTTTCAAATACACGAGGATCAATTTCATAGAAATCCTATTTGCATGATTTATTGTGACTAGTAGTACTTTATTCGAAGATATTTTTTTCTTATAAACCAGACTATTGGTCAGTAGTAAACCAGTTTAGTCAAGTGTGCCTTATATATGTCCATAGTTCATGCCTCATTCTGCGATGAATATTTCATATATCAACATCATGGAGAACAATGAACATTAGGCACAGTAAGTATATGCTATGGTTCTGTGCTATTCAGGATGGTGGGGAAGTTCCGGTTCAAAATCTAAACAATTCTAACAATATCAATGGTATTCTAAAAATAATGAATACATGATAATTGCAGCTGGCATTTACAATTTATACACATGTATACATGTATACAATTTTTGCACATTTCAGTAAAGGGCAATTTGTAATACCCCAAGAAAAATAACCGTTTGATGTAATTTGGACTTTTTGGAGCCTTTCCCTTCAATGCTCAACTGTTTGTGCTGCAGACCTCTCCTTCTTAATTCACGAAAAAAAAGTTATTATCATAGTCTGCCATGTTACAGATATAGTGGAGCTGCATCCCAGTCACCGGCCACTGCATCTACAAGCCTGCCAGATCACATTACACTTGCTACTCCTCCCTTTTCCTCTCTTCCCAGTCAGTACATTCCCACACACTGCTTGACTCAGTGCCAAGTCTGCTTTATTCACGGGGCTTCTTTAACTAGCACATCCCCTCTGCTAATACACAAACAGCTTATAATTCCCTGTTTGGGTAAGATATTGAAGTTTTAGCTATCGCTCTTGCTATCCGTTCTTATAGTGGACATCAGCAGGGAGGAAGGGCTGCAGTAATGCAAGTATGCTCATATTCTGCCTTATATTAAAATGAATGGAGTGCATCGCCTGCTAGTGAATACAGCTAAAACACTGCATAGAGCACTCCATTTTTAATTTCAGGTTAAAAAACTTAAATTTACACACTAAGGCTATGTTCACATCTGCGTTGTGCCATTCCGTTGTTCTGCTCAGTCAGAGGAGCAGATCAAGGGAATAACGGAACCAACGGTCCTGATGCACAACGGACACCTCTTGTTGCCGACGGAACCCATTGACTTTAATAGGTTCCATCGGCTTCCCGTAATTTTACCGGACACAATAGCGCAGCATGCTGAGCTATTGTTTCCAGTAATCCCTGCCAGATCTGTGACAGAGGCCCCTAATGGAGCCTCCGACACGGATGTGAACGAAGTCTAAGATGCATATCCTTAAAAGGTTTTTAAGTGGGTCACTGTGGGTATGCTTTACATTTAATAAACCAAAAAAATGTACTTTTTTATTTTAATACTGAATTCTTGTAAAGGCCTTTCTAGACAAATGTACTGTTGAGGTCTGTCATGTACTGAAACATGTCTGTTATGGTTGTCAACACTCTGACCAGAGCTTATTCCTAGCGATATATTCTTTAGCTAGGGGTTACCTGAGGACATGCTCAATTTGACCATTGCTTATCAATGGCTAGAGTTGAGTGAAGCCTGTATGTACAAGAAATAGTGAATACGGTCACCATTCCCTATGACATATAACGTCTCCAGGTTGCTAAAGAAGTGTATTCCAGTAATTTAACCATAGAAAAAAGTGAATCTGAACCAGGTCCAATGTATAAATCTTTAAAAGCAGAGCTGGTCGCATTGCAAGTACTGGTGGGCTGGTGGTTTCAAAATGTGTGGTGCAACACGCTAAAGATAAAAAATTATATATATATATATATATATATATATATAGCGACACACTTACAAACTGTACACCTAATAGTATTTTCAAGCATTGTTACGAATAATGAGGTGCATGTGATTTTATTGCTCTTATTTATTCTAATTGATATGAAGTAAAATTGGCAAGTGGGCACATGTAAGGATTGTAAAGAGGGCAACGATCAGCCGATGAATGAGCAAACACTCGATCATCGGCTGATCGTATCGTTTATGCTGCAAGAAACATTATCTTTGTCGGCAGCACATCTCCCTGTGTAGATACTAGATGTGCTGCCGACATGATGGAAATGTATGAGGACGAGCGATCGTAGTAACGATCACTCCTCCCCATACATTACTGATCATAGCTCTTTGTGAAAGGAGCAAACAAGCTGTCTAGGTGATCGGCGCTTGTTTACACAGCTCATGTCGGGCCGTGTAAGAGGACCCTTAAACTTCTTATCTTTGGACAAACCTGCATGACTACATTTCAGGACAATACTTCATTTCAGAATTACGCTGTTTTAGATGTGTTCCAGCCCACACATTAATAACTGAAAGATCTCACTGACTGCTAATAAAATTACTTTGCTGACAATATTACCCTTAGTATATCCAGGGAAGAAGGAAATCAAGAAATACAATAGCCAAGTGGGCACATTAATATGCACTACATGAAAAATATAGTATGATAATGGGAAACATAGGTTTCAGTTGAGGTATTGTCTGGCCAAGTATGTCGGTATCTATGACTGACAATGACAAGCAGTGATATATTGCGTTGCCTGTCTCACCATAGCACACAGAAGAGGCTTTGTGTTGTGGTCATTTAACAAAATTACTGTTCAATGATGCTTACATTATTCTGTAATGTCCTAAATAATACATACATTGTTTTAGAAAGATTTATGTTTATTAGATAGGCATGGTCAAGGCCTGAAGCACATAATTTTGGAAGCTACAGAGAGGGCCATTTATGAAGCCTCAAACATGTAGACAGACAACCAGAATTAATGTTTCTTTATGTCCATCTATGGCTTCCCTTTCACATTTCCACTTACTGTATATGTCTACTTCTTGTAAAAGAAACTGTGTGGATGTTGAGGTTTCTCACACAGTGGCGTACCACCACGTAATCACATAGAAGTTTTAGAAGCTGAACCCCTTCAACAGTGGAAGCAGAGCAACGCAAATACATATATGCAAACATACAAACAAACACAAAAACATTCCGCACACTCTTAAACCCTTAACGACAGCCTTTCGGGATAGTTTCTCTGAAGCGCCGGCTTTTCCCCTGCGGCACTTCAGAAGAACTTTTCCCACATCGGGCAAGGAGCTCCTGAACGCCCTCTCTCACCCCACTGGCATCCCGCGATGCAATCGCGGGGTGTCAATGGTTTCTATGGCAGCCGGGGGCCTAACAAATGCCCCCAGGTCTACCTATAGTGAATGCCTGTTAGGCCATGCCAGAGGGATGGCCTAACATATGCCTGTAAATTTTACACTGACAGGCAATAATACAATGCAATACAGGAGTATTGCAGTACATTATAAAAGCGATCAAAAGATCGCACAGTAAAGTCCCCTAGTGGGGCTAAAAAAAAAAAGCTTACATTTTGTAATAAAGTTTGAAATAAATAGATAAAAGTCCCAAGTAACAAAAAATTAAGAACCCACTTTTTCCCCTTGCAAAATACTGAAAATAAGTAAAAAGTTACACATATTTGGTATCGCAGCATCTGTAACGACCCCAACTGTAAAACAATTACATTATTTAACCTGCTCGGTGAACGCCGTAAAAAAAAAACAACCAACAATGCCAGAATTGCTATTTTTTGTTCATCCTGCATTCAAAAAAAATTTGAAACAAAGTGATCAAAAAGTCATATGTACTCCAAAATGGTACCAATAACAACTACAACTCGTCCAGCAAAAAAAAAAAAAAGCCCTCGTACAGCTGCATCGGCGGAAAAATAAAAAAGTTATTACTCCTAAAATATGGCGACACAAAAACAAATAATTTTGAAAAAAAAAAAAAGAGTTTTTACTGTGTAAAAGTAGTAAAACATTAAAAACCTATATAAATATGGTATCGCCGCAATCGTAATGACCCGCTGAATACATTTATTATGTTATTTATACCACACGGTAACCGGCGTAAATTTAATACGCAAAAAAGAATGGTGAAATTTCCGTGTTTTTTTTTTTTACACGACCCCACCAAAAAAGTTAATAAAAAGTTAATCAATAAACAATACGTACCCCAAAATGGTGCTATTAAAAAATACAACTTGTCCCGCAAAAAAAAAAATCCTATGTCGACAGAAAAATAAAAAAGTTATAGCTCTTTGAATGGGACAATTGAAAAAAAATCAAAAATTGCTTGGTCATTAAGGTTTAAAATACCTTTGTCGGTACCAGATGAAGATGTGTGCGAATCCTCTGGGAACAGGAAGGTGGGAATGATTCTTCCCTTGCTCCTACAAGACATACAGGGACTTGTAGAATATATTAAATTATTGAAATATTGGATGTCGCATCTTTTATTTGAGCTACTAGGTGTCCTTCAGTGACATGCCCCATTGCGGCTGCTACATTGGTTGTTCCACCACTGTTCTTACATTTTATATATGGAACGCATCTCGTGCTATAACATTGATTTTTTATTGCAATGTATAGTCAAGCCTCTACAAAAAATATATTTTTTTCAACTCACAAAAATGGACCTTTCCCCAGGACGTTTTGAGATATTAAAAGAAAAGTTGCTTTGCAAGGCTTATACATATTTACATTTGTTCACAAAAGGATGTACATCACTCTGCCTAGTCCAGCTTACTGGAGGTATAACCAGTTTAAGGCAGTTCAAATCTGCATCGGAGGCTTTGTTAGGAGCCTGCTTTGCAGTTCCAGTTAAAAAAAACTCTGGAAGAACTGTGCCGGAACCCGGAACCAATTAAAGTCAATGGGTTTCGTCAGCCGCTGTTAGTGTTCATCATGCAATGGCTCCGACACTTCCATTTTTTTAAATTCTTCTGTTTCCATGACAGAACAGAAGAACGGAAAAAAAGGGACGCACGTGAACACAGCCTTATATTAACAGAATTAGTAAAGCTGGCCATACACATTAGATGTATATCGGCCACAAATTCAGCAGGACAAGCCTACCACCTAATGTGTACAGCAGCGTACCAGCTGAATTTCAACATGCCCGATACTTTTGTTTGTTAGTAGATAAGCTGCTGCCAATTGAGCCTGACATCGTCTTTTTCCCTTTTCCCCATTGAAAACACATTCTAGCTCGGCCGAGCGTGCAAGTGTTTGGGGGAGTCGGGAGGATCAGCCGTCAGCCGAACGATCATTCGGTTGACAGCTGTCTAAAGTGTATGGCCAGCTTAAGTGTTGGCCACCTGCAATCCCCACCAAACTGAAAATCTATTGCAAACTAATTATTCATAGAATCAGAGATGGATAATAACACAACATGGAAAGTAACAACATTTGAACTGTTCTTCAACAGCTTTCAGCTTCATATATGACCCTTACAGTCTTACAAGATATTTTGGATGCAGTCATTTGATAGCTGTTGTTAGCACACGCCTGTTCTGTTTTGTGGTTTCTTTCTACTGATAGGGACACTTTCCAAGAACTTTAAGATGCACCATATTAATCTATAATGAGACACTGGACACTTATTTTTGTCACTTCATGTGTCAGAATGGAACAATAATCTAAGTATCGCTGATTATCTGCAAAAACTATCCTAAAGCATCAAAGATGACAATGTCATTGTAATTCTCTGTATTTGACTATAAGCCCAAAAGCTGGGTGCCAGCACCCGGCTAGTGTAATTTGGAACTTGGTTAATGGGTCAAGAGTGATGATGCAGAGTAGCACATCGGAACGGGAACAGACTTCAGTGATACTCTGCAAACTTGGCGGACAAGGAGTTGCACTCCAGCGCAGGAAAGGTGTGGCAGCAGGCAAGAAAGATGAATGACAGAGACCATTATTGAGTTGTAGCAGACTAACCTGGGGTGCGGAGTCTAAGGAATCCTCTTATAATTAACCCCTGCAAGGAGATATGGACTTTGCCAGTACGACTCCCTTTGTTGTATTCCCCAGGATTGTCCCAAATAGACAGTCTTGTTGCAGATGGCGGACTTAATCAGTATTGTCAAACGGATATGGGTCAGTAACATTTGTGCAACATCAGGACCAGAAATCAGTATCTGAGACAAGGTCAGGCCAGAGGTTGGTACACAGATTATTGGATCAAGCGGAGTCAATACACAGTAAGTCAAACACAGGGAAGATGGGAAAAATGCCAGGAAACTCACCACAAAGGCTGAGAATCAAGCAAGGAATTCCATGAGCAGTTGCCCTTTAAGTTTTCCAATCTATGACGTCACCAGACCACGGCAGGGCCTCGATACTGCGGCCGAGCCCTACACAGTGCAGAGGACAGAGCTGTGGCATTGCAAAGGCAATGGAACACCACAGCTCCGTAATGAGCGAAGACTGTCCTGCCAGGCACAAAAGTGTGATCTTCCCTGTCTATCGGCACTTAGAGGCGCTGTGCTCTGGGGGTGCTGACTGCCACTTAGTTGTGCATATTTCCCATCTTTCTCTAGCAGTTTTTAATTAGTACAGAATAAAGCTGATTCCTTCCTATATTACATGCAGTCGGTAAGTCAAGGAGAAAGGTGAGTACAGGTATATTTTTAGTGAAGTGCATTACCAAAATTGAAATTGCCCTTTAAGGCAGATGTGCTCACACAAATGTGTACTAAGAGCCTCAGCTTTATTGGAGTGTGGTTGATATAGCAGTGGTACAGTGTAGGATTGCATGGCTACTTAACATATTGGCGTGTATCCTGCTGCTGTCTGCATACCATAGTTCAGTTACACTGGATTAGGATTGACATGTACATTTTATTATGATGTCTATCTATCTCTATGTGTTTAGATATATATCTTTAAATAAGGGCATTATAATAAAGCAGCAATGTAATGTTGGGGTGGGAAAGTCAGATTTGTGGATTTGGTGATTGCAACTTAATCTCAGAGCAGTTAATGGACATTGTGCTGGTCAAAGAGTTACATTCCCTACCGACATTCAATGGTGCTATTGAGAAGCCAATTTTTTTTTCTCATAAGGCAAGTGTTTGTGCCCTGGCTTATACTTTCTGCAAAGATAGACAGACAGACAGACAGACAGACAGATAGATAGATAGATAGATAGATAGATAGATAGATAGATAGATAGATAGATAGATAGATAGATAGATATAATATAGAGATATGAGACGACAGACAGATAAATAAATAGGAAATAGATATGAGATAGCTAGTCACAATATCATTCATTGTTTATTGTTACAGCAGTTCCTTTTTGTTAATGCCCCCTCTGGCGCACTCCGCATGTTTACAAACTACCAGAGGGGTCTGCAGTTCATTGGTTTCAGAGGTGCACAAAAAAAGGTCAAATTAGAACCATCTGTTAACTAAAATGGACATTTCCATTCCAAACTATTACTGTGTTATGTTTTTTTTTTCTTCTGTGTCATTTAAGGACAAGGTACTTTCCATTATTACACAACCATGTTTTCAACAAGCCTGCTACCTCTAGTTGCTGCTTTGATTTGATTTAGAATATTCATATGATAATTTTTTTACAGAAGAACAATAAGCTTTCCTATTAGTTACCCGGTTCCTAATTAATTCTATATGTATTAATTGTGATATAATGTTTACATCCATCAGTATAGCTATGAATGCTTGCAAAATGTTGCAAAATTTTTGAATTATTACTGTATGGAGTCTATTATACAGTGATACATCTTCCTGCTTTACAAGTCAAAACTGGTTTCCGATCAGGTGAACAGTTATCGCGTGTTAAATGAATGTGTATACCTCATAGGTCATCATTAGCATTCATGAATGTTGTGATATAGAGCTGCATAAAATAAACTTGTACAAATAAAAATACAGCAAAGTAAAATTCAAATAAAATAATATGAAAAAAACAAATGTACTTTCTACAAAACAATTTAAATCCTGATGGAGGAATATTCGAGGCAACTCAAATGTGATTTTAGATCAAATTTAGAGAGTGCCAAGTCAATTGATCGTCCTGGTTTATAACTGAACTCTATCCCTACTTGATATTAATGATCAGAATTGCACTCTATGACAGGGAGGAGGAATTCTGGAGAGAGGCAGCAGGGAAATCAACTTCTTAGTGGCTGCACTACTAGTGACGACAGAAAAACGGAAATAGTAATTTCCCATTTCCAGCCCCAGTATTTCCATAGTCACTATGTGTAATATCAGATACTAATTAATAGGTGTAATATATATTTTATGGGCTTTGCACCTTTACTTACTTTTGTGTAATACAATGATTGTTGTTACTGTCGCTACATGGGGATTGTAGGTTTACATTTAACATATTGATTTGTCGTGTAGGCATCATTACTATTTTGAGGTAGATCGCTACACTGATGCATGTGACCTTTCTATATATTTGTATACTGAATACCGATCTATTGAGGTCTTGATATACATGCTTACATATCTAGCCTTATAATGTCACTAAGGGAGTATATTTTTGTTTTTTTGTAGGATGTAAGGTTTAACTGACACTTCTGAATCTTTTCTGTGAGATTTCCAGCAAGGCAAGCGTAATCTCGCGAGATTACGATGTAACCTGCCATTTCAAATGAGATTACGTTTGCCTTGCTGGAAATCTCACAGAAAAGATTCAGAAGTAAGTGACAGGATTCTGAATACACATGACGTCCTGGCTGGAGGTAATGTATATTCATTGTCAGGACACTGCAGTAACGTTAGTCTTTGTGTATGTAGCTGCACATAACGATATAACTATATCGCTATGTGCTGTGCAAATGAATGGAGAGAAGTGCATGGCGCTGATTGGTCAGCGTCATACACTCCTCTGTGCAAAGCCCACTTGGTTTAAAGTAAAAACACGCCCACTTGGGCTTTAAGAAACGAATTCGCATAAACCTAAAAATTGCTCATAAAGTGGTAAAAATCAATCGTTTTACTAAATAAAAAGCACTGCTGTCACCTACATTACAGCGCCCATCTCCTTATGTAGGAGATAGGGCACTTATAATGTGGTGACAGTCTCTTTAAATGCTTTGTCTTCATTAATCTTTTTTTTACATATTTTATTAGTCTCCCTAGGGGCCGCCCCTCTTTCTAAAGCCTTAGATGCCGCAATCATGAGCTAAGGTGTTAAGCGGCGAGATCGCTGTTCCAGGTTGTTAGTTCCGGGTGTCAGCTGTAATACACAGCTGACACCCGCAGCGTAATGAGCACAACACATTACCAAAGAGGTTAAAAGGGTTATTCCATCTTAGATATCTATGGCATTACCACAGAATGTTTCATAAATGTCTGATAGATGCAAATCCCAGGTCTGTCTATCTTCCACAACTGCTTCTGGATTCAAGGGTTCATGCCCTGTTCCCTCCCAGGTTCCTATTCAAATTATTGTCTGTGACCACAAAAGTTAAGTCTGTCAGGAATTTACACTCTGTGGTCATGGAGACAAGAAGTGATGTCATTTGATTGACAGAAGGGTATCATTTAGAGCAGAAGAGGGCATCACACAGAGAAATTACTATAATCATGTTACATTGCATTTTGTATCTGTACTTTAGTCAAGCTGTTTTGTTAGTGAACTTACTGACTTAAATCTTAAATCCTAACAGGAAAAGGTTTTATTAACCAATTCCGAACTCTATTGCAAGGTATATTGGATGAGCAAAGACAAACATACTAAGGGTCCGACATTGACCGTGTAAATGAGCACCGATTAATGAGACAGCTCGTTGATCGGCCCTCGTTTGCTCCTTTCACAAGGAGCAATGCATGAGGATGAGCGAATGTTACTACAATCGCTCATCCCCATACATTTCTATCATGTTGGCAGCACATTTCCCTGTTTATAAAGGGAGATGTGCTGCCGACAACGATATTTTCTGCTGCATAAACGATACGATCAGCCGATGAACGAGCATTTCATGGGCTGATTGTTGCCCTGTTTACTCAGGGCAATTATCTGGGAGCGAGCGCTCTGCGAACGCTCGTTAAGTTTGATTCATAAAAGATCTTGGGATTCCCCCATTTGTTAAGCTGTTAGCTACATGGAGTGGCATGATTAACTTGACCAGGCAACTTTTGGCAATGGAACCCCCAGTGATTAGCTGTGTTGAGAGTTACTATAATTTAAGGGGCTATCAGAAAGAGGACAATTCTTTTAGATTTTACTTTTTAATACCAAACTATTCATTTTAATGCTCATATCAGGCATCAAAAACCACCATCTATTTCAGACTTTACTACTCTGTTCCCTACTTCCACCTGATGCTACACATATAAGTGTGCAATAATTACGAGACACTAAACATAGTCATCCCCAATTGAAGAAGAGTACTTTTGACAGTCATGGGACCAGAAAACAGTTCCCACAACAGTAACTTAGGTTAGGGGCTTCCAATACATTAAATTCTTACAGTGGCTCTAATGGTATGTATTCTTATTTTATATTCTTTTATGGATGTTGTTTTTTTTAGCTGTTGGTTGAGCAGTGACTCAGCTTGTCTGCTCGTGGGGTTGTTTACAGTGCGGGGATGGGCTACTGCTAGATAATAAAAAAGAAGAAAAAAAAACAACTTTAAAGCAGTTTCCCTGACGTGGTGGAACACTTTGTACTATTGCAGACATCACCTTGAGAGGTTCTCTGCCAAATAAATGAACAATATATAGAGACATAACATAGTTAAGAGTTCAACCACCTTTGGCTCCTAGAATACATAATTTGGCTCTGCACGTGTCTCTTAAGCTTCTGGTTGTATTTGTCTTTTTTGGCAGCACAGAATAAATCTTATTCAAGATAACACTAAACTTTGTGTCATGGTCTCAACACACCTTCAGGAGAGGGAGCTCGATTACAATGGCAGTTTCTGGCACAGTACGTACAGAAATAATGCTAGGGATACAAACACAGTAGCATAGTCAAAAAGGTTTAAAACTAAATCCATAAAATCCAATCTATTATCCTGCAGCGTTGAGAGGATGGCAAAACAACCCCTATAAGGAAGATGTCAATTGTCCTCATTTTAGGTCATGGGGTATTAGTTTTATCAGCCTAAAACTAGTGGAAACGTAAAGGGGGTTATGCACAGGTAAAGGGAGTTATCCCTGTTAAACTTAGAGATTAGGGTTATCAGTGGCATAGTAGGGGAGATGTAACAAAAGATTACAGAGAGGAAGTAGCTTCTGTGGGCCTGACAAAGTTAAAAATGTGAATTGTTGAATTAGTGGAAGATGTTTGTGATATGCTCTAGTTCAGTAATATTATATGGAAGTACCTGGTGGAACAGAATCTGGGATTGTCACCTGAAGACTAAAAAATTAGGTTTCATTTTATGCAAATGAAATAACTTTTCTATACACAATGATGCTCTAGGAGTTGTTAGACAGTTGGCAGAATTGAGCGTATTGGCTAAAAGTGTTTTCCCGGGACTTTAATATTAATGGTCTATCCATATAAGTGGGGGTCCAGAAACTGATTGAAGGGGCCACAGAGCTCCAGTTAGTGCTGCAGCTTCTTCATTGCTTACCATGTACATTTCTGTGCATTCGGTAGTGGCTGTGTCTGGTACTGCAGCTCAATCCCATTCAAGTTCAATAACAGGTGGATCCTGCGTGGGACTGGACGTGTACAGGTTAAGCAAACAATACAGCTGCTCTGTATACAGTATACAAAGCAGCTGTATCTGAAAAAGAAGGAATCATTTTTAATAAAACGTAATTAGAAAGTTGTACTAACACACTTTTACACTGATAGATATTTAAAAAAATAAAATAATAATAATAATTAAAGGCTATGTACACCTTTGAAAAAGACTGCTATGAAGTGCATTAAAGCCCCTTTCAGACGAGGGTTGTAAGACTCATCTGTGTTACATCCGGAAAAAACAGCCGATTTTCCATCCAAGTTGAATCAGTATTGTGTCCAAGGCATTATTGCGTTCCGTTCGTCAATTTTTTACTTCCATATAGCACCAATTATCAGTTTTTCACGTCCATTCCTGCTTTCTTTTTAGCATCTCCTAGCAACCCATCAGTGAAAAACTGACTGCATTCAGATAGCGTCCATGTGCTGTTCGTTTTTTGGTTGTTTTTTTTAGAATGTTTTTACTAAAGTTTTCAATAATAAACATATTTAAACAAACAGTTGTTGTGTCTTATCATGTGAAACATTCATATATCTCATGGAAGAGGCAATGAAACAGGTACATTACGAGACCGATATAGCAAACAAATACCAAAGTGTTTCACAGCAGAGCTGACAACAAAAACAAAAAATTGAGAATTAAGGAATAGTTAGAGGTAATCTCAGTTACACAAGGTATATCATTCAGGACATTTTGTGGTTAGACGTCAAACAATACTTCAGAGACAGTAAGGATCAACATAAAACATCTAATGCCAATGGGTTTTAAGGCAGAGTGGAGGACAGATCAGCACATCAACAGTCCACAAGGGGGGCGGGGGGGCTACCTGCTATTTCTCTTTCCAAGTACCATGTGGTCAGGCAGAAGTGATGCTTAAAGGGGCTCTGTCACCAGATTTTGCAACCCCTATCTGCTATTGCAGCAGATAGGCGCTGCAATGTAGATTACAGTAACGTTTTTATTTTTTAAAAACGAGCATTTTTGGCCAAGTTATGACCATTTTTGTATTTATGCAAATGAGGCTTGCAAAAGTCCAACTGGGCGTGTTTAAAGTAAAAGTCCAAGTGGGCGTGTATTATGTGCGTACATCGGGGCGTTTTTACTACTTTTACTAGCTGGGCGTTCTGACGAGAAGTATCATCCACTTCTCTTCAGAACGCCCAGCTTCTGGCAGTGCAGACACAGCCGTGTTCTCGAGAGATCACGCGGTGTCGTCACTCACAGGTCCTGTATCGTGTCGGCCACATCGGCACCAGAGGCTACAGTTGATTCTGCAGCAGCATCAGCGTTTGTAGGTAAGTAGCTACATCGACTTTTACTTTAAACACGCCCACTTGGACTTTTGCAAGCCTCATTTGCATAAATACAAAAATGGTCATAACTTGGCCAAAAATGCTCGTTTTTTAAAAATAAAAACGTTACTGTAATCTACATTGCAGCGCCTATCTGCTGCAATAGCAGATAGGGGTTGCAAAATCTGGTGACAGAGCCTCTTTAAGTTTGGATTGTATCGACTGTTCGTTTCTTTTAATAGACTATTGACTTAAATTGGCGATTCTAGCGCGAGAATCTGACCAAATAGTGTATAGTGTGATTTTCTTTGCATGAACCTGCATCGGACATGTGTTTTGTCCTATTGACTTTATTGTGTCAGTGTTCGGTCTGTGTGCTGTCCATTCTCTGTCACTCTGACACGGACGTGAACAACACGTCTGAATAGACCCTTAAAGTGACACATTTTATGTTCAGCATAATCGGTGTCACTGTCTTAAGCTCCAAACTAATATTTGAAGACGGAACATGGCAGTGTAGTGAGCTTTCCTTCCACAATGTACAACCAGATACAGATTATTAAACAATTATTGCCTATAGATGGAAGGATGTTTTCTTTTTAGACATTTCAAAAGCTGATCATACACATTAGATTAAGATTGTACGAATGATCTGACCATCAACATGCCAGACTAAACTGGCAGATTAGGGACATCAATTGTTATATTTATCATTAGTTGTATCAGTTTCTGGAAATAATGTGAGAGACAACCAATATGGCCACCAATTCAGCTTCTACAATATTGTTTCCATAACCCCACTGCAGTGGTGGAACTACCACTGTAGCAGTGATAGCGGCTGCCACTTGGCCCTCGGCATGAAGGGGCCCGTGTCGCCCGGCCAGGCACATTGCATCATGTGCCGGGCCTGGCGGAACGGGCCTCCTCACGCCCGGTAGCATCACTAACACCCGGGGGGGGGCCGGATTCCCGGTGCTAGCCACTGCCACAGATGGACACTATGTCGGAGAGAGGAGGCTGTCTAACATTATGTAGTACAAGTTTGTGTTACTGAACCAAAAATATACCCGAACTAAAAGTCATGAATATGGTAACCATTTTTTGTTTTGTGTGGATGATGGAAGCACATGAGAAGGCAAAGTCTATTTGGAACTGTCAATACAGAGCTTGACAGACTGGAGCAGCAGTGTGGCAAATCCCGTCTTATCCGTGTCACACTTCTACCTTGAAAACAAACAAACCACTTGTGAGAACAGCTCGGTTTGTTTACAGACACTCTTACTAGTACGTTGAACTCTCAGCTCCAGTGTCACTACAGTTGAGTGGAAATTTAGCACTTAGCCTGAGTTAACCTTTTCACCCTGTTTTTGTTGAAAGGTATTAATAAATGAAGCAGTTGTGTCAGGAGAGAAGCTGATGGATGGTCGTGATGACATAACTGTGACATTTTGGCATTTCATGCAGGTTAAGGAACTGCATACTTTTTGTGTGTTACAAATCAATTCCAATTACACCAGTTAATTTAATCAGTCAACTCATGTAAAAGTAAAATCCATGCCTTCCTGTTCTACAGAATTCATAGGATTTGGATATTCGCCTCCGGATTACTTAAAATGTAAAATCCCCTTTAAAAATTACCTGCCTGTGTAACTATTCACTTGAGTGCTATAAAACTTAAAAGAGTTCATCACTTGGATACGCTATAAAAATTGGAGGTCTGTCCACTATGATCCCTGCCGATCACTAGAATTATGTGAAAGCACAGCTTGGAAGGAAACACTGCCCTTTGGCTTTTTGTTTTGTATGACCAACCATGTGGCCTCAGAAAAAAAGACATGTAAAGTTGACACGAGTTGAAGGGCCTTGTTTTTTTCTAGCATCGCTGCCACTTCATTCTTTTAATTACTGTTGCATTAAATTCTGCAAAAATGTTTAATCTTTGTGAATTAATTCTTCACCATAGTCAAGATTTTGCTTGTCGGAAGTGAATGAAAACACGTTTTTATGCGAAAATTTAAAACCGCCCTGACGTGCTCACACAAATGGGGGTTTGTTACAAAAGTACCAGTGTGGACAAAAACTATCAAACTAGAGTTCCGGACTGAAAGGACATATGTACTGCTGCTGTATTTAGAATTGTCTGCATTAATACATTGTAACAAACCCTCAGAATTTAACCAATGAAAATATGAAATAATAGTTACGTAACTTTTCATTATCCATTAATTAAGCATTATTAGATGCTAGCAAAATGTTAAAATGCTCTACGAAACATTGTCTGAATTAACATGGTTGCATTGATATTTTAGACCCGCATTGCTGTTTCAGCTCACCCTTCTATCTTGTATGCAAATCGGGGATACAACATTTAACAGGAGAATCTTGGGGCAGCAGTTGCACGACCTCACGCTGGAGAGACGGGTGATGAAGCAAGAAAACGACCCAAAGCACTTTGGCACCATTTTGGAGTGGCCGAGTCAGAGTCTTGACCTTAACCCTATCGAGATGCTGTGGCATGACCTGAAGAGGGCTGTGCACACAAGACATCCCAGAAATATTGATGAACTGAAACACATTTGGAGGGAGAAATGGTCCAAAATTCCTCCTCAACATTGTTTAAATCTCATTTGCTAAAGGGGGATCCACTGACTATTAAATTCAAGGGTTCACTTACTTTTTCTCTCTGCATTGTGGATGTTTACTCAATGTGCTCAAGAAAAGACATAACTAGTACCAACTGTTTGTGTGTTATTCGTTTAGTTAGGTTGTGTTGGTCTATAATTGTAACAGATAAAAATCAGACCACATTTTTTTAGTAATCCATGCAGAGATCCAGGTGACTTAAAAGGGTTCACTTAATTTTTCTTGCAACTATATATTGGGATAGGTGCCCTATATAAGGGAATGATTGCCAAACCTGACCCAATGCTCACGCTATCACAAAACCCCAAAATCATGTTTAAACTTAATCAGCAGATACCTGCGATTAAGTGAGTCACTCCGAGCATTCACCTCAAATACATTTTAGGATACGGTCCCACATAGCGGCGGCCGCATGCATCCAAAACCACGACCCACATGTGGTGCCCAAAGGCCGCACAATTGTTCTAGTAATACCCATCAATGTCATGCAGCCATTGACCTCCGCAAGTGAGCTATGCCGCTACATAGAACTGTACCCTAAGTTGTTCTGATAGGATATCCTTAAAGTGTTACTAAACTTTAAAAAAAAACTTTTGACATGTCATAGTGACACGTCAGAAGTTTTGATCGGTGTGGGTTCCAGCACTGAGACCCCCACCGATCACTAAAATGAAGAAGCAGAAATGCTCGGGTGAGCGCTGTGCCACTTAGTTTATGATCGGCTTCCCTCTGAGCTTTGTAAGGGTTCAATAGAAAGTCTTAGAGTCTGTACACCGCTCGCTTGGCTTTCCAAGCAAAGGCTATCAGAAACAAAGCAGCACAACGTTCACCCAAAGGCTTCGATCTATTCGTTTTTGGGTCGCAGTGCTCGATCGATGGTCACTGTACATATTAAATTGCAGCATGCAAAGTTTTCGTACCTTCTATATTAAGATTTAATTCTTGGCAAAACAAAGTAATTTATGGTAGTTGTAAGTGGGCCTCTCTCTGTCTCTTAGTGACAATTTGGATAACAACATGGAATTCTGCAGTTGTCCAGCATTGACAATGCCTGTAGAACTTTTTGTACACAGAGAGGATGGAATGTGTAACAGCTGTGAACTGAGACAGCACACTGAACATAACGTGTGCAATAAAAGTATGAGGACAAGTTCAATTCCTACTACTACTGGCATTGCTTATTTACATTCCTCAACCTTGTGTTTTCTAGGTCAAACTAAGGATCTTCTTACAAATATAGCCATACCACCAAGATTTAACATGTTATTTCAACCATTTAATACACTCATACTGCACAATCTGCACCAAGTAAATAGGAATTGAATCACCATGTTAGGGGAAAAAAAGTGATACTGAAATGACGGGACGAGATTTCTCATTAATGTTATGTCATATTAAAACAGTCTTCCAAAAGAATTACATTTCATAGAATGTTATAAACATTAATATATTTTACATCGGTTAATTTTTCTGTTTTAGAAATTAGTGATTTTTTTGTAACGAACCATTGGCAACCCTTTATAAGATTTTTACAATTTACAAGTTTTTTAAATTTATCTAAAGCAAATTCTATCTTTTTACAAAATTTCAGTTAAAATGTAAATAAAAAGTTGATTAATTTTACAAATACTTTCGGTATCTTTTTTGTATCAACTTAAAGGCTATGTCCACCTTACAAACAATTCTTTTTTAATTGTGCCATTGGATCTGAAATGAAAAATGAAGCCACTTTGCAATGTCTTAAAAATGTCCTACTATTTTGTGTTTACAGCTACGATGCAGACCTATGCGTTCCAATAGTAACAGACTACAAAAACTGTGTAGTCATTTGCTGCAGTTGTACTCCCTTCCATCTGTCCCCATCTATCATAAATTTGGTAAGATAGCATTAGTAGAGGACGGGTGAAAGGTGGTCTGACTGCAGGATCATATCAGACTATACAGGGCTCTCACAACTGCGCCGTTAGGACACCACTTAACATGGACGTATTTTTACTTTTGTAAGACAAAACCAGGAGTGGGTCCAAAACAGGAGAAGGTGAAAATCTTTCGATTTCACTTTTTTTCCTGTGTATTTTCCATTCCTGGTTTTGGTTAAGATTTACTAATGAAAAATACTAACCAAAATACTCCCGTGTGAAAGTTGCCTTACTGTAATGAACCATGCAACAAACCGACTAATGCCCCGAATGATACTAGTGGTCCTAGTGACTAATTAAAACTAAACCAGAATAAGAAACAAGTCACGACCAGGTGTTTGAAAAAATACAAATAATCTTTATTAAAGTCAATTAGACACATGGAGACAACATATAACACTTAGACATAATAAAATGCCATGGACCCTCGAACACAAACGGAATCCGAACGTAAAAGCAGAGTAGCCCCCCAGAAGTAAAAATGGTCTGACAAAACCTATATATAGCTAAAGTGCATACATACATATTGATAAGCAGGTACTAGGCATGGTACGCTTTGCACAGATGAACACACAAATAAGTATAGAGAATATATATAAGGTACAATCTAAGTAAAAACGACATGTAAAGTAGTATACCTACACCTGCGTATAAGAGGATAAATAGGAGATCAAGACCAGGAGGGGGACCTCTGCTTAACCCAACGCGCGTTTCGCTGGTGCTTCGTCAGGGGTTGCAGGACAACTGTCCCGTACTGTAATCATGTTTTCAGTACGGGATAGTAGTTCCACGGAGAGGCAGGGACTCCTAACATCGTACATAACTATGATGCTAGGAGCCCGGCTCCCTGCACTGAGTTCGGTCAGGGACTTCCGGCCGAAATACGTCCGTCCATTACGGACGTTAATGTGCTCGTGTGTACCCAGCCTAAAAACGCTTTTTTTTCAAAATTATTTGTTTTTGTGTCTCCATATTTGAAGAGCCGTAAAGTTTTTATTTTTTCGCCGATGCGGTTGTATGAGGGCTTTTTTTTTTGCGGGAAGACTTGTAGTTTTTATTGGTACCATTTTGGAGTAGATGCGACTTTTTGATCACTTTTTATCACATTTTTTTAAAGTCAGTATTCACAGAAAACAGCAATTTTTCCATAGTTTTTTATTACATTTTTTACGGCGTTCACCGTGCGGGTTAAATAATGTAATAGATTTATAGTCGGGGTCGTTACGGACGCGGCGATACCAAATATGTGTAACTTTTTAACTTTATTTTGTTTTTTTAATAGTAAAGCATTTTGTAAGGGGAAAAGCTGGGTTTTTCATTTTTTTTCACATTTTTTTTAAAATTAACTTCATTAAACTTTTTTTTCACTTTTTTACTAGTCCCACTAGGGGACTATAATATGCGATTCTGCGATCGCATTTATAATACACCGCAATACTTTTGTATTGCAGTGTATTACTGCCTGTCCGTTTAACACGGACAGGCATCTGCTAGGTCATGCCTGCGGCATGATCTAGCAGGCATTCGCTCCAGGCAGACCTGGGGGCCTTTATTAGACCCCCGTCTGCCATTAGAGACACAGACACTCGGCGATCGTATCGCCGGGTGTCGGTGGGATGAGAGGGAGCTCCCTCTCTCCAAAACAACTCAGATGCGGTGCTCGCTATTGAGCACCTCATCTGAGGGGTTAAACGGGTGAGATCGATACTAATATCGATCTCACCCGGCAGAGCAGGGACGCTCCCAGCCCTCAGCTGCCTCTAGCAGCTGAGAGCAGGGAGATTTGACAGCTCCCTGCTCTGTTTACTTATTCCGATGCCGCGACGTAAAAAGTCTATGGCATCGGAATAAGGCCCGTTAGTGACCGACGTAGAAACACGATGGGCCGGTCACTAACGGGTTAAAAAAGAAAATTAAAAAACAAACATTCCTTTATAAATATAGTAATATATTAAGAGATATTGATTCACTGTATTTAAACGATATATATTGTGCTCCCACAAATATGAAAAATTGTAAATTCACTGAAGTGATAAATGAGTAAAATGTATAACTTTTATTTCATAGCTATCTAAAAACAGGGGTACAATCACCACTGTGAAAAGCCCAACCGTGTATTTTAAAAACGTATTAAACAAATAAATACTCCAAGTCCTAATTCGTTTGCGAATCCTCTATGACTGGGTATATACAGAGATATCAAACATGGAATCAGCGTTTGAACATTGGTGTGACAGTGGTTTAGACCCTAAAACACACCGGAGCCTGCAGTTAACCGCAGCTAAATCTCCTGATGTTAAGGATACACAACAATGCCACTGCCCCCTACGCAAAATTCCCTCACTTAACCCGACCCTACGCGTTTCTATACTTATCATCAGGGGTCTGTAGCTTGGTCAGTCTGGCCAGGATGCCAGCGATATTTCTTCAACAGCAGATATTCTACTGCACAACACGGAAGCATGCAGATATTGGAAGTGTCTTTACTTTTTTAATATAATGATTCATACTGCAGACCGAGTACACCTCTTCATCGTAACAGTATTCCCTAATGTCAGTGGCCTCCTTCAGCAGGATAATGCGGCCTGTCATACTGAAAAATTGTTGGCTTCCAAATTGCACAAATTTCAATCTGATGGAGCATTTGTTGGATGTACGGGAAAAACAAGTCAGGATTAATGGAGGCCTCACCTCACAACTTAAAGGACTTATTGGATCTGCTGCTAACATCTTGGTGCCAGATACTGCAGGACATCTTCAGACGTCTTGTGGAGTCCATACCTCGACAGGTCAGAGCTATTTTGGCGACACGAGGGGACCTACACTATATCAGGCAGGTGGTTTTAATGTTATGGCTGATCAGTGAATGTGTGGCTGATATCAGCAGCTCTTCCTATAAGCTGAACTTTTACTAATTGCGGACTTTGTGTTTAGTGTTTCTTTAGGTTTATTTAATCATAATGAACACTGGGCGTGATAAAATGTAATTGGCTTTTTCCATGACGAACCATAACTTTCATAGGACCAAGTGCACAACTTCATTGAATACACATCTCAATCATACAGTGCCAAAATGGTGCATACTTATGGGTGAATAGAATGACAATTTATTTGCACTATAATTGAGTGGAATGGCACACTTTTTTTCTTATATAAAGAAATAATACTCTCGAGAAGTTTTTATGAGGTTGTCATGGCACTAAAAAAGAAAAGACTAAGATCTTAGCTACTTAAGGAATTACAGTCTGTAATAGAATTATATTAAAACAAAAAAAATCATACAGTTAATCCTTTATGAGAGTGACAAGGGACCCAGCTGTGATGGGATTACTCATGCTCTGGGCTGCCATGTGACTATTAAAAACATCGATAGAAATAACATCATAACATGCTGAGATCTATTCTTCTCAAGACCTCTAGAACAAAGACCCCGATATACACTGTGGCAGACCACACATAAACACTCATTGCAAGCAACTTATTAACTCTGACAGACAGAGGGATCATTAATTACAACTGAACTATGAACACAAAGAACGATCACATTTTTATGTTTTCAAACTTTAAGGTAAAATATATTGTTTCACTTTAAATTTGTTATTATTTTTCACTCCATACCTACAGCTACAATAATCCCCAGAAAATACTGACATTGCTTGGAGCAAAAAAATTTAAAATTGAAATTATTTAAATCCACAAATTTTATTTCTCGCAAAATATACTTAAGCAGATTTATCAATATACACTCCTCAACATTGAAATTGCAACACCAAGAAGGAAAAGTTTTGGAATTGTGGAAATCACAAGTTAATGATATTCAAATGATAAATTTATTTAAAACAAAATATTTCAAACATCTTGATTTATTCAGTATCAAGTGTGAGCGCCACTCGCAGAAATACACACACTTACACGCCTTGTCATGCTATCAATAAGCTTATTATTGGTTGTCTGAGGAATGTTATGCCACGTTGAATGCACTTGGGCACGCAAATCATCAAGATTGGCTGCTGGCAGCACCCTTTTCTATTGTCGACCTATAATGTCCCAGATGTGCTCGATGGGAGACAAGTCTGCAGCCATGGTAGCATGTTTAGGCCATGCCAGATGCTCACAGTAGCACGGACAACATGCTGCCCTGTAAAAAAACAGCCTTTGGGACACTATGGAGAAATGGCCGTAACACTGGTTCCACCACCAGATCAATCTATCGCCGAACTGTTAGTGTACAAGAAACGAAGACTAGAGGGGTCCGTAGTCTACTGTACATAATGCATCCCCACACCATAATCCCGTGATTAGGAAGGCCTCTTCATGGTGTTGTCTACGTGGTCCAGACCAATCTCCGGGTATCATTGCGTCCAAGAGAAAAGCGGGACTTTTCGCTGAAGCGGATAGACCACCATTCCAGCCTCCATTGCCGTCTTGCTGTGCACCATGATAGCCTTTTAGAGTGGTGGCGTGTGGTCAATGAGACACCTGTAGATGGTGTCATGCAAACACCTTCTGATGGTTTGTGTTGACACTGGTTGCCGCCCTAGGCTTGGGATGGGACGTCCAATTTCACTTGCAGGACAGAATGGATCACAATGCGTCGTCCTTACAATTAGACGATCCCTCCGTGCAGAGGTTCACCTCCACACACCTCTTGCTGTCAATCCTGATCATTGTTGTTCTCCCAACCACGCAATGTTGAACGGTGCTGAAATCTCGGCCTAGACGCGTAGCGATCTGCCGGAGTGATAAAACAAGGTCCCTCAGTTCAAGGATTCTGTCCCTCTCAGTTTTTGACAAGTGGCGATAACTGGCACGTCGATGAACAGGAGGCATCACACAATCATCCCACACCACTTGATCCGATTTTTGAGGTTTCATGTGGCTAAAAAACTTTGCTTTCAACCTGGCTTTTATGCCCCTCACACATGCCACAGATTGGAGCTAGGTGCTTGAAAATGTGATAATTTGCAGATCTTAGCAACACCTGCTACTTCCTCTATTTGCATAACCTTTCGGCTTGCTCTTCTTGGTGTTGAAATTTCAATGTTGAGGAGTGTATTTACATTAAGTTTCTAAGTAAATTTATTGAAAGAGTTGTCATTCAGGCCGAATCCCATATTTGTGAAGACCCTGCACCAGTTTTTCTGACACAGATGAATGCGTGAAGAAAAGTGGCTAGCGATCCATTGTATTATCATTGGCTTTAATGTATCTGGAAACAAGCCACTGAGGTTTTTGTTATGTCAGCCTCAGACGCCCTATAAGTGATTGTCACATATACCCCCATTACAGCAAGCGATGGCCCATTACAGTGTGAGCCAGTCACAGATGACCCATAATAGTATGCCAGTCAAAGATGCACCCAAAATAGTATGTCAGCTACAGAGCTCCCCAAAATATGCATCACAGTGGCTCACTAGTTAGCACTGTTGCCTTGCACACTGAGGTCCTGGGTATGAATCCAACCAACACCTGCATGGAAATTTGTATGTTTTCCCTGTGTCTGCAAGGATTTTCTCTGGTTTTCTCCCACACAACAAAAACATATTAGTACGTTCATTTGCTTCCTATAAAACTGGTCCTAGTGTGTGTGTGTGTCAGTGATGGGAAAATTTGATTATTGTCCTTAGGAACTGATGTGTATGATGATAATCCTCGTACAGCGCTGCGGGCAGTGGTGTAACTACCGCTGTAGCGGCTGCTAAGGGTCCCACGGCATGACGGGGGCTGTGCCGCCCGCCAACATGCCCCCCATGCCCGGTGGCGCCGCCAGAAGCTGTTATGGCTACTACGGTGGTAGCGACGCCACTCGCGATGCCCGGACACTAACATTTATCAGCCGTGAGGTACAGACCCTCTCATGGCCAGTTGCGTCCCTAGCACCAGAGCAGGTACAAATACATGTATATAGCACGCAGGTACAAATACATGCATTAGCGCTGAATGCCACCTGACCATTCAGCGCCTTACAATGACGCTGATTGGCGGGGCAAAATGACTCTCCCCCGAAAATCAGCACCTTTCAACGACGCTAGCGGCACGATGACTGCATCTTTCAGCTCTAGCAGACCTGCTCAGAAGAGAGCAGATCTGCACTGCCTGTGTGAGAACGGGATCATGTGAGTATGTAAAGTTTTTTGTTTTTTTAATAATAAATCTGAGTGGTATTATCTACAGGGGGCTCTATCTACAGGGGAGTCTATATGTGGAGCACTATATACAGGGGGAGCTATAGCAGAGACACTACATACAGGAGTGGGCTATATGTGGAGCACTATCTATAGGGGGAGCTATTTGTAGGGCACTATCCATAGGGGGGCTATATGCGGGACACTATATACAGGGGTGGGTTACTTGTGGGGCACTATCTACAGGGGGGGCTATATGTAGAGCACTGTCTATAGGGGTGGTCTATATGTGGGACACTAAATACAGATATTGACAGTTATATTGACTAATAACAATTTTTTGTTTTGGGATCAATTTTACGTTCAATGCCAGGGGACCGCAATGGGCTTAAATATAGCACCTACGCACACAAATATCTATATGCGTTCTCTCGAGTAGGACCTCATCTATGTATCCCACCACTTTCAGCATGTGCTGAGGTGGTGGCGGTACATAGATAATGTCTTCCTTGTTTGGACGGGGGCATTAATAGAGCTGACTTGAGTTTCACGATTTTCTTAATACTATAGATTCGACTGTTAAATTTACTCTAGTTAGTTCGAAGACGACATTACAGTTTCTGGACGTCCTGGTGGAGTTAGATGGTACAAATTTCACAACAGATCTTTTTGTTTAACCGACTGACCGGAATAACCTATTACGGTATGAGAGCTCTCATCCAAGGGGTTTAATTAAATCTCTACCGGTTAGTCAATTATTATGTACTAAAAGAATTATAGACAAACCTGATAGACTTGTACCTGGCCTTGAGGGGTTGATCGAGAAGTTTAAAACTAGAGGTTATCCCAGTCGACTATTAGATCGACATAGACAAAGGGTAGAATCAATCCCTAGAACAGACCTGCTAAAAAATAGGAACCATAAGTCCCATGATAAACGTATTCCTTTTATTTCTACGTTATCACAAATGAGTTGTCAGATGCCTTCAAACGGTGGTGAAATTCCAACAAATGCCTATGTTCTCATATCGGAAACCACCAAATCTTAAGGGTAGGCTAGTAAAGTCAGATATGGGTCCCACTAAGGCTGGTCAACAAATGTGTCTATAACCCCCCAAAAAATGTTGTTTTCCGTGTCTTAGTTGTACGAATTGTACACTCATGTTGAAAGGGAACTTTTTTAAACATCCAGATACCTGTATCAGCAATTTCTGATTAACCACTTCCTCACATGTGATACAGTATTTGTTATATATATATATATATATATATATATACACACACACACTTCAATGTCCATGCCACCTGTTGTATGTGGGTGAAACATCACTTGATGTCAAGACCCATTTAAATCAGCACAGGTATACAATACGAAAGAAGAGGCTGGATAGTCCGGTTTCAAAGCATTTTACTTACCTAAGACATAATGAGCGGGATCTTAAATTCTGCATAATAGACCACATTCCCCCTCTTAGACGGGGAGGTAACCGGATTAAATTACTCAAGACACGAGAATTACAGTGGATCCATAGACTCAAGACTTTAAGACCATGTTGGTTAAATGTTGATTTCCCTTTGGGTAATGCTATATAAATGTCTCTCCACATATCGCTCTTAAGCCGTGCTAAATACAACATCAGTGGGGTCTTGATTTTATACTGTTTGTCTGATTTTAATTTTTCACTTCTCTGTTTATCTACAGATCATGATATTGAGAAACATGGATTAACTCACCAGAAGTGTAACCGGCTAATAATGATTGTTTTGTATTTTTCAATAAAAATTATATCTTGACATACTATGCTGTTATCTATATATGTCAGTGGTGTATACACCAAATATTATATACATTGTGTCTATTTAGGATTACGTGGGTGGAATTAGTAAGGACTAAGTAAGCAGGAGGACATTACGTCCCTTATACTTCCTTTATATTGGTTCTGGGTCATTGAAGACCATATCAAATGTAAAGTGGCAAACATATTTCTTCAGAGAAACCATGAGCTTCGAATAGTTCTTTCAATGGGACTTACTAAATAGCCCTTAGACGGATTGAGTGGGGAGGTCTATAGGCACCTATCCATATTATAAATATGAATAGTGTGCATTTTCCGTACCCGAGCATCTTTTGACTCTTCCTTCTTAATTGAGGGGTGAGTCTATGGTGCGCTCCTGTGGAAGTCTATGTATGCATATTGGCTCAAGAAGCATGACTTTGGTTGCACACATCCACATTAAAAGATTAGGTTGCCTTCCTACACGATGGAGATATATATATATATATATATATATATATATATATATATATATATATATATATATATATATATATATATATGGGTTGCATTGCGGGTTAAAAGGTGCATATTTTGGTCTTATTTGTGGAAATTTTCTAGATCGTGCTCTGGGATTTGGTACTGTAAATTTTATAATTACAGCCTGCACCGTATTTCCCTGCGTTCCCCTTACATTTCCCATGCCATTCGGCATTTAGCGATATTAACGGCCGGTTCCCATTTGCCCACATCCAGTGTGGCGATTCAGACACATTTTTTGCATTAGCGCATGAGTGGACATGCGCAATAGGGTGATACACTTCTGACATATTTAGTCCCGTGGGCATGCGCAGTAGCGCACAAGGGACGCCGTGAATAGCGCAGCTGTATTGAATCTCTATGGCCGGTATCATCATGGTGAGTGTCTCCATATGTAACTCCTTATTTACTCATAGGTGTTGTTTATGTCTAATTGTGTAAAATCACGGATATACACTACCGTTCAAAAGTTTAGGGTCACTTAGAAATTTCCTTATTTTTGCAAGAAAAGCACAGTTTTTTTTCAAGGAAGATAACATTAAATTAATCAGAAATTCACTCTGTACATTGTTAATGTGCTAAATTACTATTCTAGCTGCAAACGTTTGGTTTTTAATGCAATATCTACATAGGTGTATAGAAGCCCATTTCCAGTAACCATCACTCCAGTGTTCTAATGGTACAGTGTGTTTGCTAACTGTGTTAGAAGGCTAATGGATGATTAGAAAACACTTGAAAACACTTGTGCAATTATGTTAGCACCGCTGTAAACAGTTTTGCTGTTTAGAGGAGCTATAAAACGGACCTTCCTTTGAGCTAGTTGAGAATCTGGAGCATTACATTTGTGGGTTCGTTTAAACTCTCAAAACGGCTAGAAAAAGAGAGCTTTCATGTGAAACTCGACAGTCTATTCTTGTTCTTAGAAATGAAGGCTATTCCATGCGAGAAATTGCCAAGAAACTGAAGATTTCCTACAACGGTGTGTACTACTCCCTTCAGAGGACAGCACAAACAGGCTCTAACCAGAGTAAAAAGAGAAGTGGGAGGCCCCGATGCACAACTGAGCAACAGAGTCTCTAGTTTGAGAAATAGACGCCTCACAGGTCCTCAACCGGCAGCTTCATTGAATAGTACCCGCAAAACGCCAGTGTCAACGTCTACAGTGAAGAGGCGACTCCGGGATGCTGGCCTTTAGGGCAGAGTGGCAAAGAAAAAGCCATATCTGAGACTGGCTAATAAAAGGAAAAGATTAATATGGGCAAAAGCACACAGACATTGGACAGAGGAAGATTGGAAAAAAGTGTTATGGACAGACGAATCGAAGTTTGAGGTGCTTGGATCACACAGAAGAACATTTGTGAGACGCAGAACAACTGAAAAGATGCCTCAAGAGTGCCTGACGCCATCTGTCAAGCATGGTGGAGGTAATGTGATGGTCTGGGGTTGCTTTGGTGCTGGTAAAGTGGGAGATTTGTACAAGGTAAAAGGGATTTTGAATAAAGGAAGGCTATCACTCCATTTTGCAACTCCATGCCATACCCTGTGGACAGTGCTTGATTGGAGCCAATTTCTTCCTACAACAGGACAATGACCCAAGGCACACCTCCAAATTATGCAAGAACTATTTAGGGAAGAAGCAGGCAGCTGGTATTCTATCTGTAATGGAGTGGCCAGCGCAGTCACCAGATCTCAACCTCATAGAGCTGTTGTGGGAGCAGCTTGACCGTATGGTAGGCAAGAAGTGCCCATCAAGCCAATCCAACTTGTGGGAGGGGCTTCTGGAAGCATGGGGTGAAATTTTTGTCCCGATTACCTCAGCAAATTAACAGCTAGAATGCCAAAGGTCTGCAATGCTGTAATTGTGCAAATGTAGCATTCTTTGACGAAAGCAAAGTTTGAAGGAGAAAATTATTATTTGAAATAAAAATAATTATATCTAACCTTGTCAATGTCTTGACTGTATTTTCTAGTCATTTTGCAACTCATTTGATAAATATAAGTGTGAGTTTTCATGGAAAACACAAAATTGTCTGGGTGACCCCAAACTTTTGAACGGTAGTGTACACTATGCTATTTACAAATCGAAGCCTGTATATGTTACATGCATTATCTGTATCACTATTTTATGATGTATTTGCTATTTGCCATTTTTACGGTTTATGGTCAATTATCACTTGATGTAAGCACTTCCTTCTTGATTGAAGTTCCTCTATATATACACACACGCTGTTAAAACATGTATTCACTAGCTTGAGAAAGGCTCTATTAAAGAGCTGAAACGGTGCAATTTTTGACTCTTGGACTAAAGCACTTTTTCTATTTTTGCTACATCTCTGGAGTGCTGCCTGATTTTTGGAAATAAATATATACAGGGGGAGCTATATGTAAGGCACTATCTACAGAAGTGGGCTATATGTGGAGCACTATCTGTAGGGGAAGCTATATGTAGGGCAGCACGGTGGCTCAGTGGTTAGAACTATTGCCTTGCAACTCTGGAGTCCATATATGGGCACTATCTACAGGGGGCTCTTTGTGGGGAACTATCTACAAGGGCTTCTATGTATGGCATTATCTACAAAGGCTCTATGGGGTCACTATCTACAGGGGGGTTATGGGGTCACTATCTACAGGGGGGTTATGGGAGCACTATCTAAAGGGTGCACGGTGTGTGTGTGTGTGTGGGACAGTTTATGGTACTATTATAATCAGGGACACAGTGTATGGTGCTATTACAGTTAGAGGTGCAGTGTATGGCGCTATTATATTTAGAGGTGTTGAGAATTTTATCTTCGTTTATAGGTGTAGAAATGTTTGAAAAGTGAGAAGCTGAAGACATCGGAGCGGCAAACTGCAGAAATGGGTTGTGGCCGGGAGAAATCCATCATAGAGGTATGGACCGGATGGAGAAAGTAAAAAAGAACTAGAATCTGAGACGTCACCGGTGACGGTGCCACTTAATGAAAATTTTTATTCTGACACTAATCAGTAATGTAGTCACTGTATGAACTGCAGCGAGTTGATGGGTGGTTTGATTTTGATATGATTTTTTGCGCACTATATACAAGGGGGGGAGCAGGGTGGCACTATATACTAGGGTGGCTGTGTGGCATTATATACAGGAGGCTGTGTGGCACTATACACAGAGGGGAGCTGTGTGGCACAATATACAAGGGCCTTGTGGCACTACTAAGGGGGTGCTGTGTGGCACTACTAAGGGGGCGGGGAGTGACACTACTAAGGGGGGACAGTGGCACTATCTACTAGGAGGGCTGTGTGGCACTATTTACATGGGGAAGGCTGTGAAGCTATCTACAGCGGGCTGCGTGTGGCGCAATCTACAGGGGTCTGTGTGTGACAATATCTACTAAGGGGGAGCTGTGTGGCACTATATACAAGGGAGGGGGCTGTGTGGCACTATATACAGGGAGGCTTTATGGTGATATCTACAGGGGGCTGTATTGCACTATCTGAAAGTGGGGGGCACTATCTACAAATGGGGTGTGACACTGTCTACGGGGGGGGGGGGCATATAGCACTGTCTACAGAGGGGCCGCATGGCACAATCTTGAGGGGGGCTGCGTGTGGCACCTGGGAGGGGCCCAGTCAAAAGTTTGTTATGGGGCCCAGTCTTTCCTAGTTACACCCCTGGATGCGGGATATATTAGTGCTATATAAGCAACATGAATAAATAAATAAAATACTATGCTAGCCACAGGTGCAGTCAAAATACTATGTTAGCCTCAGATGCCTCAAAAATACTTTGCCACAAATACCAGCCCAACCTCAACTTTCCGCTGAAGGTGCCGGTGGTGCTGTTATATCTAGCTCTTGTTTACTTACTTATCAGTAGACTATAAAGGGTTTATGCGGGAGCTTGATGTCATAATGTCACGCCTGCACAGTCTTACCACCTGCCATGGCCAAGCATTGTGGAAAATATCTGAAGTTTGGTTTGCTTCTTGATTCCCTTGGAAGGTGTTAAACACGATGAAGACCCTTATCTACCTTGACTCATGTTAGCAACAGTGTGAAGGAAATATTAGAGACTGTTGGCCATAAAGGGTGAGTACACATCTATAAGATGAGGAAATATTTTTACCCCATCTTTAAAAACAGCCCGGCCAGATGCGAATGACAGACCCAGATTGTTCTGCCTGAAATTAATAGGCACAGCTCAAGTGACTTGTATTTATAATTCCTCAGGAATCAATAGGACTGAAAAAAAAATAAAATAGAGAACTACAGTACTTTAAATGACATGTTGGTATTAGCCTTCTTAGACTTTGTAAATTATCTTTTTGTCAAATATTGATTGCTGAAGGATGACTTAGTAATTTTTCATTGATGTTTTTATATTTGCTTAGCTTCTATGTTGCAGATATGTGTTTAGGCATTTGTTGTTGCAACTGGGGAGTCAGATGAAAGTTGTACTTGTTTATCTCAAGACCGTAAACAGGTCAAGCTTTGGAAGTAGCCAATCTGATGTGTGAGGTAAAGGTAACATCATCATTGGATGGCTTGATAAGGACCCCATCCAATGCGCTTCGCAGTGAGGATGGAGCCTTCAGGCCCTGTTCACGCTGAGGTTTTTTTAGCGCTTTTTTTGACACAGAAACCACGTCGGAAACCGCGCCAAAACACGGCCGAAAATGCCTCCTATTGATTTCAATGGGAGGCAGAGGAAAAAGACGCGACACGCCCTATCTTCGGGTGTTTCTGTCTCTGACCTACAATTTACATGAATGGGAGGCAGAGAAAGCGGTTTTCGCTGCGTGTTTTGCCCACGGCGCTCAATTGCCGCGGCTGATAAACGCGGGTATTTTGAGGCAGATTTTTCCACCTGCAAATAAACTCAGTGTGAACAGGGCCTAACAGATTATTATGTAAACAACTCCTTGCTCTTGGCTATGAGCAGAGAACTGCTTAAAATCTACATAAAACAGACATGGATATAGCTGAGGGATGAATAATTATCCTCACACCTTAATTAACCCTCTAATATACATGTAATATATATTGTGTGTGGTTGAAGTGCCCACATTGCTTAGATTTATTTGATATTTGTACACTGCCGCTTTAACTATGGGCAATTAAGTATTAGGGCATACGGACGTCAGAGATTGGGGTTCTACTTGGGACCCTCCCTCTATGTACCGAAGGGGAGAGTGGATCTGTGAGAGCGGTTCCCGCTCTGAGGGACCCAGTGCATAATTGCATTAAATGGATGGCCATTTTTCAATTTCCGACATGTAGCGGCTGGTGCAGGGCAAATGTGTGGCTGACTGCTGCTTCACCCGGCAACAACAGCTGATCGCGGCGGGTGAGATAAGCCAGATCTTCAGCGATGAGATGGCTTCTCTATGAAAAGGGGTTTTTCCGTTTATAGCTTTGCTTGAGATTGAAAAGGGAAGTCAAGAATACATCACAACTTTTTCTTCAGTATGGGTATTTTTGCTCTGCTAAGAAATAAAACCCCACCGAACTGAAGTCTAGTATGAGGCTGATTGTACAGTCACCATACCCAGTGTTTTCTGCCTGTCACAAACTGTGCTGATCGCGTTGTTACTCACCTCTCCGCATTCTCGCATCATTCTCTTTTCTTCTAACGGCGGTTGCACCGTGGTGCTAGGCTGTGCGCGACTGGTGTCAAAGAATATAATTTTAACCTTTTGACATTCATAGTCTAAACTATGCTTCTTCATTTTCCTTGGGCTTGTGATCACACCATTTGTTTTATCACAACAACGGTTAACCTTGCTGCAACTCCATCACCCAGGTTTTCAAGGCTACTTGAGGGATCTTCCCTCTTCACTCCTTGCCAGAGCAATTTAGTTCAGTTGGTTCTTATGGGGTCTAGTGTTACTTCTATTTGGATTTCCAGATAATGACCTGTCTTGATTCCTGACTGCATCTATTGTCTGCTGCATGCCCTGACCTTCTGCCAGTCTTACTGTATTGACCAAACTCAGCCTGCCATGACCTTTGCCCATCTGACAACATCTTCTGCCTGCTTTTTTGTTCCCACTACTTGGATATATCTGCTCCTACGTCGGCTGTTGCTATCAGAGACTACTCCAGGGGTAGCGACCATTTCTCTGCAGCAAAGTCCAGATCCCTGTGTAGTGGTTAAAGGATGAATACCAGGGATTTCCTTAGACTACGCTGTTGGGTTTTGCCTAAGCCTATCCAAAGCAACCCAGGGGGTCCACATCTACCCATACAGGTGTGTGACACTGCCCATTTAGAGAAATATTATTACTCTAGTCTCCAGCCCCCCCCCCCCATCCCCGTGGAAAACAAGATCCTTGCATACTTTTTGAAAGCTAAGCAGATAATCCAATTTATTAGCCTAATACATGTCTAAACACTAGAGAAAATATGAGTTATCTTTTATAGTGTTGAACTGCTGTCATGTTTTAATTTAAATATGATCTCAAAATCTTAAAACAATAATCTTAACAAAGTCTCAGTTTCAAAACCATCTGACTTTAGAACCAACCATGTTTGAGAATTTAATCAGTAGAAAACAAATAGAAACTGTTGTAAGCCAATTTGATTTCAGAAATAGAAGTTGGCATTTAATAATATAACAAGCCTTTTTACGCACTAATCCAAGTTAAAGTACATAGGATTTTATCAGCTCATTTACTGCATTAAGAGATTAATGTCTTAGGATTTGTAAGAAAAAGGTGCACAATGTTTATACTTAAATAATCTCCCAACTTCATGAGATTCAGTCATGCTATAATGAACAGCCTAAAGCTATTTACCTAAAACTTGTTTCCAGTAATTTGAGAATTAGTAGCCAGAACTCGCAAAAAACATCTTCAATATCTTTTGTCACTGAAATTTAAAATTAAATGGATTTCTGGGACTAAAGCTGGCCTACACAAGAAATATTGATTGATTTAGACCATCCCCTGCTGACTGTTGCCGGCTTTTCATGACACTAAGGGCTGATTCAGAAGTGCGTGTGCTTTTCGCGCAGCCGCCATCATTATGACACGCCATTCGGATGTTTGTAAACAGAAAAGCACGTGGTGCTTTTCTGTTTACATTCATCCTTTTCGCGCAGCCGCCATCATTATGACACGCCATTCGGATGTTTGTAAACAGAAAAGCACGTGGTGCTTTTCTGTTTACATTCATCCTTTTGACAGCTGGTGCGCGAAACAGGCAGTTCGCATGGAAGTGCTTCCGTGCGACCTGCGTGGTTTTCACGCACCCATTGACTTCAATGGGTGCATGATGCGCGGAGATATTGACCATGTCGCGCTTTTTGCGCAGCGGACAAACGCTGCGCAAAAAGTACGGACTGTCTGTACTGCCCCATAGACTTGTATTGGTCTGTGCGTGGCGCGTGAAAACCACGCGGCCCGCATGGACGCAATACACGTTCGTGTGAATCCACCCTAACCAGCATCACCGATTTTGACTGAAGAGAGATATCTGTGGAAAAGTTCATCTTTTTTTCGACTGTTGTTGGGTGCAGTTGTTGGAAAGTCAATCGTGTCAAATTACAGATCTGAATAGAAGCCCAGACCAGGCCACAGATCAAGGCAAAGATGAATCTGCAATTTTTTCTTTTAATTTATGGCGTTGACATCCAAAACGACAACCTCACACACCAACCATCAATGTGCCAAGTTGTTCATAAAACATCCACCTGAAATCAGTAATGTATGGCTAGCTTTAGTTTACACTTTGTAATATATTTTAATTCTCTCCCAAAAGCAGATCTTGGATAACGCAGCACTTCCTCGTTGAATTATATATTTCATTCACAGACCAGAAGCATATGTTTCTAAATCCTAGTCCAGGTCTAACATCAAATATACTTTCCAGTCATATTCATTTCCCTTTGCACTCCCAATTGTCTCCCAAAACTAGAATCTTACCTCACTGATAATCAATGGTGCCAATGCTATTTAACCAATGCATTGGTAGAGGAAAACATGGATACTGCTTTTCTGGTGTTTAGTATCAAACTGCATAGCACTATGTGGACCCAGGTAATTCACCAGTCTGTTTCTGATACTGTCATATAACTAGCAATATGCTCCTCATTCAATAGAGATTAGCAAATTCCTCCATAGTTTGGGTCAGGTATATTAGTACACACAATCAAGGCCGGAACGAAGAATAGGCAGATTAGGCGGCTTCCTATGGTGCCATTAAAGAAGACATGTGACTAGGTCGTATAAGTTTACCTGGTTTACGGACTTGAATAGCGCTGTCTCGCTGATTCCAGTGCCGTTTCTTTTTTCCTGGATCCTGTCCTGTTCCATATATGTGGCCCACTGTTGTGTTGGCTCCCTATATTCTAATTTTCTGTAGTTAGCCAACAGGGCGTGAACTACCCTTAATCTATCTCATGCAGATTGGTCAGCATCAGAGGCCGGGAAGCCAGCTCCACCCCGTTGTCTAACTACTCCAAATTAGAATATAGGGAGCCAACACAACAGTGGGCCATATCTAGGGAACGGGAGGGAGGGGAGGTCCAGGACAAAAAAAATAAACAGTGCTGGAATCAGTGAGACAGTCCTCTTTACGTGAAGGGTATAATTTATAAATTATTAAGAAACAACAACTGCCTTTAAATTCCTTTCAACAGTCAATCGGCTGATAATGCTGTACCACAGCTGAGCGGATAAAAGTGTTGTACCACACAACCGTACATATATAAATAGACGCTACACACATGGACAAAACATGCATGTTCAGATTTAAATTACAGGATGGATCATGGACGATAGCGGTCAGCTGAACAATTGTCCATTCAACAGCGATCCTGCTGAATTTCAGGGACTGAGAGGCAAATTCCCCTCCGTCCCTGTTCTGCTTTGTGCACCAAAAGAGCTTGTTCAGCCCCTGCATACAGCATAGACTCGTTTGCATAAATAAGATGGGATAAAATAATAGATTTAGTTACTATATACTGGTAAATCTAATGAATAACAATATGAAAGGTGAAACAGAAACCAGGATTTGCCACATGCTATATGGCAGTAGTTTGTGCCAAGGTCTATGAATGTCTAATTGCCTCCTATATACAGTGGTGCCTAAAAGTTTGAACTCTTCAGGTTTTTTCTATATTTCTGCATAAATCTGACCTAAAACTACATCAGATTTTCACACAAGTCCTAAAAGTAGATAAAGAGAACCAAATCAAACAAATGAGTCAAAAATATTAGACTTGGGGGTTTATTTATTGAGGAAAATTATCTAATATCTATTTGTGAGTAGCATAAGTATGTGAACCTTTTCTTTCAGTATCTGGTGTGACCGTTTCCAGTAATTGTTAATTAGGCCTGCACATCGATTTGGAGTAATTTTAGCTCATTTGTCCTAAAAAGTGTTTAAAACAGTTGAATAGTAAATTTGCCCCAATGTGCTAGTCTGGACTTCAGATTGTGTAGATCAGAGAGCATTGACTAGTATACTGACAACTGTATACATTTCTAAGCTAAGAGCAGAACTAGCTGTGTAGGGGAATTCAAGACAGTACTTATTCACTGACAGAAAAAAAATATATTGAAAATGGTGAGGAATTGAAACACAAAGTATATGAGAAAGTTGTATAACTCTTAATTTGTACAGTGATTAAGCATTATATGTATTAAACTGGAAAACCGCTTTATAAGGGTTTTCCCAGAATCATAAATTATCACCAATCCTCAGGACTGGTGACAATTCTCTGATAGATGGGGTCCCCCACTGAAAATGAAAATGGGAGGACCCGAACCCCTCGTTCCTTTCAACTGCTCGACCACAGTGAGGAGGACATTAAATGGAGCAGTGGTCAAGCATGCGTGCTGACGCTCCATTTAAAGTCTGTGGGAATGACAGAAACAGCCGAGTACGGGGGGTGCAAAGAGGAAACTCAGGATTGTTGGTGTCCCCGCTGCGCGGCCCCCAACAATCAGAAAATTATCACCTATCCTTTCAACAGGTGTTAATTTATGATTCTGGGCAAACCCCTTTAAGGCAGCAGAGCTGATCACAAGCATTTAGAGTTTTCCTGCAGCATAACTGTGCAGAGGAAGCATGTCCCTACTGTAATAAATCCTCACTTGTGTTGAGTTCTTCAGCACATAGTGAGTCAGAAGGATGCCTCCCCTATCCCCTGTCAGTGATTGACAGCCTTCCCATTGACAGGTGAGGGAGGCAAGTTCCGAAAGAACTATAAACGCTTTAGTGTCTCCTGCTCTTTCGCATGCTGCTCTCAGATCTCGCAGCGTGTTCAGCCTGTCATGTCTGCTTTAAACACAAACCACCAAATAAATCATATAATGCAATCTAAACAACATAAACACTTTCTAACTAGGTAAAAACTCCTACTTGTCTATCACAGACAATACATATAAGTCTATATGAGGAATGTTGTGTTGAATTCAGAAATGTTGTAGTCAAAAAAGTTTACCAGAGGTAAATCCCCTTTTACCTTAAGTGCCTTGTAAGTTTAAGTTGAACAGTGTTCCAATTATGGGTGACACGATTTTCACTCTAGAACATTTTGTAATATTTTGGTTGCAGGCAATGGACATCATGACGCCTATTTCCTTTTTCTATCGATTTAAGTAGTATGTTCTGCCACAACTTCACAGCACACAAAACAAAACTGCAATTCACTAAAATAGATCAGTATATATAATTTTGGTTGCACTCAGCTACCACAGTTAACAAAAAATTGTGGAATAACATCAATCTCATTATTTATAAAGACATTATTTCACTTTAATATATCTCTTGATCCGAATATAATTTATTTTTTCGATAAAAGCATATATCTCTCCAAGAAGGGTCGTTTTTTCTTAAAGAGGTTGTCAGAACTCGGGTCACAGTATAGAGGCCGGGGTGCAGTATTGCAGCTCTGCTCCTATTTAAGTGAATAAGAGCAGAGCTGCAGTACTACAGCACGGCCGCTATACCGTGACAGGAGCCTTCTGCTTCCGTCACCGACCACTGCATAGCTTCCGGCACCCGGAGTAGTTGATCGTGTGGGATCCGGGTATCGGACCCCCCCCCCCCCCCCCCGATTATATACTCTGGTGGATAGGTCATCAGTATAAAAAAACAGCCCTGAGCCTGGATAACCCCTTTAACTCTTTTCATACAAGTCATTTGTTCAGGTGATAGTGTCAATGACTAACAACTATGAGGACAGTATATATACATACGGAGAGAGAGATTTGTAACACAATTTTTTGTAAAAAAAATTCTACTTTTTAACAAAGAATATGAATTTGATAATTTTAATTGTTTTTGCTACATATAATATGGTTTTGTCACTCACATAATCATGTTTGAGGCGCAGAAATAGCTATAGACGTACTGATTAACGTTAACAATCAGAACAATTTTATGATTTTTAACGTAATGGTCTATGGTACTAAAACCATTTTTTTTTTTTAAAACCATATTCTGGGTAATTAGTGCATGTGGGCAACGCAAATATTTCTGACACAACAAATTTGTTCATATTACGGATAATGTATTTTTGTGTATTTTGCGTGTATTTTGTGAATATCTTTTGTAGTCAATGTAGTCTGCACAGTATTCGACTCTGGCTTTGGATTTTTCGCTGGGAGGGGGGCAGAAAGAGTAGTTAAGTGTCACAGATACCCATCTGACAGGGCTATGGTCTGACATAGTAACTAACATCAGTCCACGTCGTAGCACTATCTTTCATCAATGTGGTAATACTGTCTATTACAAAGTAATATGGGGCCATCTCTGATCATAGAGATAAGTTGTCACCTTGTGTCGGTCAAACAGATGAGTGCAAGAACAGTAAACTTCATATAATCAGCCCAAAACAATTGATACAAGGAAGGAACAGAATGGAGACCAGGATCAAAGGCACTAAATCAATAAACCCCATAGACTTGCCACAAAATCATGAAACAAAACCGGGGAACAATAAGCACATACAAGAGACTTTGCCTCATCGGTCTTCTACGAAGGAGCAATAAGGAAGGAGCTCTATCACAAGTGCTTTGGTCATTGGCAAATCAGCATCTCATAGGGCCCACATTATATTTCTGACCCTGGCATGGCTTGTCTGAAGCCACAAACTACATAACATATGGTTTTACAAAGTCATCATTTATAGTTCAATGTCATTTATCTGCTAGTGCTGGAAAAGAAACATGTTATCAATAATGACTAAGCATCAAAATTATAACAAGTGATTAAATAGCTGAGCAGCACAATCTTATCTAGAGAAACGTAATCTTAAGGAATTATGTACAGTATATTCTTCCAAGAATATGCGATTTATGTTCATTATGTCATAAAGCGGATTTAAGAGGGTTGAGATAATACACATGTATCACTTGGTCAAGAAACATAAATAATCACATCCTGTATATCGGCAATATTGTGGAGCAAACAGGTTGCTCTATTGACTGTAGGCTTTAATGCTTTCACATTTACTTAAACCTTAAAGGCTATGGACACCTTTGAAAGGCATTTTATTTATTTATTTTTTAATAAAAAGGTGTATCGGTATGTTTGGTGCAACTTTACAAATACTTTTTATTACAATTTTTTTTACACTTTTAGATACAGCTGCTCTGTATTCTTTACACAGAGCAGCTGTATCTATCGCTATTCACTGAATCCGTCAGTCCCACGGACCTGACTGGTTCAGTAACAAATTGTCCTGCATGTCTCTGACACGCAGGATCCACCTGTAATCTATCACATCTAAGTTATGAACTTAAATGTGATAGTTTACAGGTGGATCCTGCGTGTCAGAGACCAGCACTGGAACCGTCAGGTCCGCGGGTCTGACAGATTCAGTGAATAGCTCTAGATACAGCTGCTCTGTATAGAGAATACAGAGCAGCTGTATCTAAAAAAGTAAAACACATTTTTAATAAAAAGTATTTGTAAAAATGCACCAAACACAAGGACTAACCTTTTTATAAAAAAAATAAATAATAAATTCTCTTTCAAAGGTGTCCACAGCCTTTAAAAAGATGCATGCAATACAATGGGTACATATATATATATATATATATATATATATATATATATATATATATATATATAAAATAATAATAATAATAATCTTTATTTATATAGTGCCAACATATTCCACAGCACTTTACAATTCAGAGGGAACATGTACAAACAATAGTGACAAAACGAATTAATAATTCAAACAAGAGGAGTGAGGACCCTGCTCACAAGAGCTTACAATCTATGAGGAAATAGGGGTAACACAAAATGTAAACAGTGCTTGTTTTGTACAATGGTCAGCCATCATTTATAAGCATGCACATAAAGCTGCATGAGCTGGTCACCAGCCAGTATCTGTGTGTGACAGACAAAAAGGGCATTAGGGTGCAAGGAATGCAAGGGATACTGTTACATGAAGGGATCAGGTATTGAGGAATACTGTAGTAGAGGGTGCCATAAAACAATAGAGTCCGATTAGGGAATATGATAGTCCAGTCCAAAAAGATGTGTTTTCTGGGCACGCTTAAAACTGTGGATGTTGGGAATTAATCTAGTTGGCCACAGTAACACATTCCAGAGGACTGGTGCAGCATGAGAGAAGTCTTGGTGTCAGGAGTGGGAAGCTCGGATCGTGGAGGATGTTATCGTTAAATCATTGGCAGAATGTAGAGCGACGGTAGTGGTAGACAGAGATGACGGAGGAGATGTAAGGAGGTGCAACACTGTGGAAAGTTTTGAGAGTGAGAGTGATAAGTTTAAATTGTATTCTAAGGAGAATGAGCAACCAGTTCAGTGACTGGCACAGGGTAGAGGCATTGGTGTAGTCGTTGGTCAGAAAGATGAGCCTGGCTGCTGCATTCAGGATAGATTGAAGTGGGGAGAGTTTGGTAAGGGTATAGGAGCTCCATTTTTCTGATACAAAGCTCTATATTCCCTATATAGTCATATACTTCTGCTTAGAGGGATCTTAGGGGCTTACGCTATAAAAATCTGTATGCAGTAAGCTCTCTCCCACTAGTTGCTGCAGGCAGCCAGAATTTTGTCCTTTGGCAACCATATTTTGCGTTGCTCCAATGCTTTTTAAATACAAAAATAAAAATAAGCAACTTTGTAAATAGCTTCGATTAAAAATATCCAACCATTTTGTTTATACATCTCCTAAGCAGATCTATGTATCCATGGTTACAGACTACAAACAAACCCTTTTTGTGGTCTGATTCTAAAGTCATGTGTTACGATCTTCCAACAAAAAATGACATGGTACAATGATGTCTATACTAAACACACATTTTGTAAAGTGAATTATACTGCAGCCCCACATATTAAGGGGTACAGGAGGTAAACATTAATTTATGATGAGAACAATCCTACGCTCTTACCTGCTTTCAACAACTCATCCAATTGTCATCCAGGACGAATCCAACATTATTTTTACCAAAAGCCCTTTAATGTTTGTGTTATGGACACAGTCATCGGCATCAGATTTCTTCCAGGAAGCAATAAGAAGAGCATTCGCAGGTCCCACATAGCGCAAAGCAGCTTTTAAGTGTCTCTTGCTTCCTGTTAAGAAAATATAAATTTAATTTTCTGTATTGCATTGTCACACACGTTTAAACATTTACTAAAACTTGCAGCGGTTCTATTTTCTTTTAAAACACAGGATTAATGATTATGCGCTTATCTTATAATAGACACAATGGCCCATTTACTAGTCTAAAGGCCCTTTTACACGGGCCAATTATTGGGCAAACGAGAGGTCATATGAACGCTCATTCCCGATCATTGCCCTGTATAACCAGGGCAAAGATCAGTCGATGAACAATAAAACACTAGTTCATCGTCTGATCTGCTTGTTTATGCAGCATTAAATATTATTGTTGTCGGCAGCACATCTCCCCGTGTAAACAGCAGGGAGATGTGCTGCTGATGTGATGAAAAAGTATGGGGATGAGCGATCGCAGTAACAATCGCTCGTCCCCATACATGACCAAGCATGGCTCCTTGTGAAACGAGCAAACAAGCGCCGATCAACGTTGATCGATACTATCGAAACGCTGTCTCGTTGATCGTTACTCGTTTTCACGGCCTATATCAGGCTGTGTAATAGGATCTTAAGTAAAGGAGGCAGTTGGAGAGATTGGCACCAAATTTATTAAAAGGCACACTGCATTTTTAGCAGTCTGAAAGTGAGGAAATTAAATGTATGCCTGCCATTAGCAGGCATAGATTTACACCAAAATGTGCATAATTTCCTCCTATCTCACATATTAAATGTGGCCTAAACTATGGCTTCTTTGGAGACCAGACACATTTTCTCATCACTCGCCAATGAAAAGTTGCAAATTTGACAACTAAAATTATGCATGTTATCACTTGCGACATTTTAGTGGTTCGAGATGGAAAACAGTCTAAGAGTAGATATTTTTACCTTCAGGTATGCGCTCATGCCACGGTAATGACACAGTACAAAAGATCCAGCAAGAACTCATTAATATAATGTTGTTTATGAAAACTTTACTAGAGTTGTTTCTGTAGAAAACTGTACAATGAAAGTACAGTTGTACTGGTGGTTTCCATTGTGGTTGAAAACCCATAAATAGTGGCACAAAGTAGCGAATGCTGCATACAAACTTCAACATTTATCCATGTAGTTGTGCCTTGATTCCGGCCAATCATGTGCCGTTTTTTTCCTGCATTTTAAATTCACTGATTTTATTAAAGGTTTGCGCCAAAAAAACATTGATTTGTGAAATGCTTGCCACATCTGGTCGCATACTTAGAATATGACCGAGTCGTGAAATGCGCCAGACTCATAACTAGTGTGTGGCAGTTTTGTGGCGTAAAATACTGGTCTAAAGTAGATCACCCAATAGGTGGTGTAAAGAAGGGAACGGGGTCTAACATGCACCAAAACTATCAAATAGCGAGTGCGTCATGGGAAAATTTGGCACGTCTTTAGCCTAGACTTCTAGCTTTAGCCTCTCTATCTTCAAAGTGGTTGTCTGGTTTTAGCAAATTAATAAAAAATTTGGTAAAATTAAAAGTTACAGTTTTCTGATCTACATAGGATCCACCTAATATTAATCACATCTTGATGACCTTAGATGTGATTGATATTAGGTGGATCCGACCCCTTCTCAGACGAGCCATCAGTTCAGCTGAACTGACGCAACAGAACAATACAGCTTCTATGTATACAGGAATCATAAAAGCTCATTGTAAAAAGTAAAAACTATTTTTAATGACTGTGAAATAAATTGCTTTAAAAAAAATAAATCACAAAAACATTGATTTAATGGAAAAAAATAATATTTTTTTAAAAAAAGTTCTCCATAGCCTTTAAGACCGTAATAATAAACCTGCCCCATGTTTTTAAATCAGACTGTGTGAAAGGTATTTCATAATATCTAATGACAATGGTGTCATTTCAGGCTGCAGCACATCAACCGCACGTGCATGCACCTTAAACACTTTCTATTCATGGACTGTTATTAGTGTATTCTGTCCATGCACAGGCTGTGCAATGACGGGAAGCAGCGTGCAGGTTATCTGCTCTTGTTCTAAAACGATGTACATTATTTCAGGGTTTGTGGATTCGCTGTGGTTTGGCTTTACTTTGTCCTTATATTAGTATTGTAAACAAGGACGTATAGTAGCTATAGGAGTTACAGAAATAGTAGTCGTTCCCAGGTCCTGGTGCCTCAGAATGCCCCAAAGCCCATATTCCACATAAGAAGAAAGTAGTATTATAAATGGTACATAGGTGAGGGCCCCAATACATATTTTGCTTTGGGACCCAGGAGTTATACCTCCGATTTTAAATCACTTTTAGTTATCTGTAACTTGCAATGGTCAAGTATTAATGATGTGTAAACCCAAGTAAGAAAGTTGCCATGCTAGGCCAAAAAACAAAAAGATCTGGTTATTTTTTTTCTCATTGCAGATAACTCATGTGAAGTCATACGTTCTCTCTTCCACACCAAAGTAAATAGATGTAGGAACATAAGCAGCTCTTCTTTACAGCATTGAACTCGGATCTGTCATCAGACTATGCTGCCGTATGTAAGGGCAGCACAGTATGGGGACTGGTCCGCTCTCCTACTAGCCAAGCGGCACAAAAAATATAGTGCCTCTTGGCTAATAGAAGAGTTCAAAGAACACAAAGGACTCGCTGTTATGAGTCCGATGTAGTTCTGAGGGGAGAGCTCCCCCCACCGCTCTTATAGGTGATTAACCGCTGACTGCTGTTTGTCTGCATATACAGCAGCTGGTTAATTACTGAGTGGAGAGCACCCCTTATGAATGCACTGGACTCATAGCTATGAGTCCGGTGTATTCTTTGAACTCTCCTATTAGCCAAATGGCACCCTATTTTTTTGTGCTGTTTTGGATAATAGAAGAGCGAACCTGTCCCCAAACTGTGTTGCCCTTCAAAAGGGCAGCATAGTCTGATGACAGATCGGCTTGCCTTTAAGGCTATGTTCACATAGGGCAGATACACTGCGTAAAAGCACACAGCGTATCCGCCCTGTGCGCCGCAAGTTATTCCGGCCGAAAAACCACACCAAATTGTGGTGCAGTTTTTCCGCTGGAGTGACTACAGGGGATATCCTGCGCTGAAAAAAAAAATGGATACTTACCGCGACAATGGATACATCCCTCCGACATCCTGATGTTCTGCAGCCCTGGGATGACATTTCATCCCATGTGACCGCTGCAGCAGTCACATGGGATGAAATGTCATCCCAGGAATCCGGCCTGGATGAAGAAACACAGAATTCTGGGTAACTATCAGTTGTTAGTTTCTTTTGAGTGGTGTTTTTTTTGCAGTGGAATCTGCTATTTGTTGCTGTTTTTTTTGTTTTTTTTAGTTTAATGGGGAAAGCCTGACATAAATAAGCAGCGTTTACAAAAATACAATTGACATGCCGTGGATTAAAAAAAAAACACCACGAGTCAATTTCTGAGCGTTTTTTCCGCTCAGCATGTGGATGAGATTTGTTCTAATCTGATCCTCTTTGCTGCTACTGTATTATGCTGCAGATTTTTAGCAACGAAATTTGTTGCAGAAAATCTGCAGTATTTACGCTACGTGTGAACTTACCCTAAGGGCTTATTCACATGAACGTTGTATACGTCTGTGTGATAGCCGTTAATACAACGGCCATCACACGGACGAATGTATTTCAGTGGGGCCTTTCACACGGCTGTTTGTTTTAAGGGACTGTTGAAAAATAGGACATGTCCTATTTTCTTCAGTTTTCACAGATCCCTCGATAGACTCAAGTCTATGAGGAATCCGTGAAAACGGGTCCCGCACTGGTGCAACTCGAACATGAAAAATTGCCTTTTTTTTATGTCTGAGCTTGCATTTGGTCATGTGAATAAGCCCTAATACTGCAGCTTGTATTGTCATTAGTAGACATAGATTTTATAGAGTTTAAAAAGCAGTAGGTCAGAAATCATGATCTTTGAGTCACATCTTTCTGTAATTTCAGAGCATGCTATGGACTTATAATTTCTACATTAGGTGTTTAAAGTAAAGGGTTATACACAAGAGTGACATATATTGTTTTTCATAAAAACATTCTGAAATTAGCATCTGAGAGTTCAAACCACCCACACTGAAGTCTACTGTGTGCAGTTGGTGAACTGAGCCAAAACTAAAAATCAGATTTTTTTCCATGAATCATAGTTTATTAAATTATTTCACAGTAAAAACATACAAATAAAATAATTTAACAAATCACAAGGGACCAACCAGCAAACCTGTTCATGCAACAAATCCCCTCTCCATTTATCAATTCCTGTGTACATAAATATCCAGCAGTCAATGTCCAATAACAACAAAACACAAAACACGTATATACAGTGCACAAAGAATAAAAGAATGCATCATTGTTAGGCCTACTTCACATTGCATTTTTGCCTTCCATATATGGACTGTGATGTCAGGAGCTTCCCCAGTGCCAAATACTGCAGGCAGAGCACTTCCAACGCTTTTCCCAGGGACTCTGGCATTGGCAATATATATATATATATATGGACAATGATGTTGGAAGCTTCCTGATGTATACATTTAACACATACCTGTGACAGATGCTGTGGCTTCCGTCACCCATAGGCTCCCATGCTCAGTATATATTTTTTTGTGGGATCCCCCAGGATGGACTAGCGTTGTCTAATATGCTATTCCATCCTAAAAAAAAAAAAACAGAAAGAGAGGTATACTGATGTATACCAGCCAAACAGGGACTGAAAGAGCACTCTTGTGGTCTCCGTTGGGCTAATGAAGCCGTTTAGCGTGTACATTGGGAGCTTTCCTGATGTAGGGCAAAAACACAAGTATCAACCCTTAAAGCTATGTACACGTTTGAGGGCTTTTTTTTTTTTTCAAATAAATAGATCAGTCAGTGTGATTAGTAACTTTTTAATTCGTTTTTATTCAAAATTTGTTATACTTTTGGAGATACAGATGTTCTGTATTCTCTATAAAAAAAAAACCCTCAGAGGTGTACATAGCCTTTAAAAGAGGAATAATTGAGACCGTGTAAGAACAGCAGGTATTTAACCCATAGAATTTAAAGATGGCCCCCCCCATTGTTTTTACAGTTTTGATATTTTATATAAATAACTAGGACCAACTAAATTCTTCTTAATACTCCTTATAGCTAATATTGCACAGCAATTACATTTCATTATCGTGTCTTCTATACACATAAAAGAAGAGAATCCTACTCGATCACAAACACACACACATATATATATATATATATATATATATATATATATATATATATATATATATATATATATATATCTCAAACAAGAAAATGGCGACGGCACTTTGCGAACACCAATGCCACCTAAACCACTAAATATGAATAAATATGCATTACTGCTAAATCTAATTATGATAGTGAGGTTCTTAATGCACATTTTGATCAAATAGTTTGAGCCCACCTGCCATGACAAGGTGACCTTTATGAGGTGGGTACCTATGCTGCATATACACCTAGAACTTGGACTAAGCCTACATATATCTGGGGATGGTAGGAACCAGCATTAAACTAATTAAAATCACCCAAGGCAAAATGGGAGGAGTGCAAGATCAAAAAATAAAGGAAGTCACTAACCCCACATATACGAGTCATATACAGTGCCCACCAAAAAGTTCTGGAACACCCTCATAACTTTTGTACGGCTCGAGGTAGAGGGTTGAAATTTGTTGGGATTTAATGGGGTCATAAAATCTACCAGTTAAAGAAAAAAGAAAAAAAACCACCCCTCTTGGTACATTTTGGGTAATGGTAACACCGGCGGTAGCCGATAACTAAGATGAGAACTTTAACGTTAAATATCTCAGCGAAAAAAATCCTATTCTCAAAATAGTTTGCAGCATCGTTTTTGTATTGAAAAGAGTTTTCAAATGAGCCCCCACTTGACCCCCCCCCCCCCGTGTCATTTGAAATTTTGCTGCTCCTGCCCACCCCACCTCCCCCAAGGGGGTGGTGGTGTTTTTTTTTGGGCGTTAACTGGTAGATTTTATGACCCCATGAAATCCCACCAGATTTCAACCCTCTACCTCGAGCCGTTCAAAAGTTATGAGGGTGTTCCGGAACTTTTGGTGGGCACTGTATATATATATATATATATATATATATATATATATATAGCAGCAGAGTCATGTTCATTTGTTTAATATTTGTATATTAAACACAATTAATACCATACGTTCAGCTTCATAAACAGATGCATTAACTCCTTGTAATTTCAGCATTTTGAGTTGCAACTTACAATAATACACAATCCAAGACACAAGGGTTGCTAACTAATACAATCTATTTTTATTTTAGTACTTTATTAAAGAGTAGCTACCCTAGAATAATTTATATTTATTGTCATAAAAGGCTTAATGAAAGTAACTTTGTGTATATGTATACATATATATATATATACACATATATATATACACACACACACACATATATATATATATATATATATATATACACATACTGCAGCAACATGGAGGAGATTATACAGCAGTAATAAGCAGTGTAGATTAGGATCCAGCACTGGGGTGAGATAAACACTTACAAGTAAGCTGCAGCACATCTGTGTCTCACTCTGCACCTGATCTATCTCAACTCTACATAGACTTCTATGGGCAGTGTCTGTGTTTCTCTCTCTCTCTCTCTCTGCTCCCTCCTTCTGATTCCTCTCCCCTCTCCATATATTTCTATGGGCATTGTGTCTGCCACCATCTCCCTGCTCCTTCCTCTCCTTCAACTTTAATGGGCAGCAGCGCTTCCCTGCTCCCACCTCCCCTCATGTGATGACGTTTCATCCAATGTAACCGCTGCAGCCTGTGATTGGCTTCAGCAGTTATATGGCATGAAACGTCATCCCTGGAGCCCAGTCTGGACGCAGGAGCATAGAGGGTAAAGTATAGGCTTTTTTTTCCTGAGTTGCGATTTTTTGTGGCGGAAACGCAGCTTTTCCACTGCAAAAATCGGTACATCTGCTATTTGTTGCGGGTTTTACCTCCCCATTGAATTCAATGCAGAATCCTGCAACAGAAAAACTGCGATTCCACAACATAAATGGACAACATTAAAAAAAACGCACCCCAGGTCAGTTTACGAAAGTTTTTTTCAGTGTTTTTTTTACGCTGCGTGTGGAATAGATATGTTCAAAGCTCATCCACTCTGCTGCGACTGTATTATGCTGTGGATTTTCCATAATTAAATCTGTTCCAGAAAATCGGAAGTATTTATGCTATGTGTGGGCTTACCCTAAAAGCAGTGGTTGCTGTTGACCACGGTGTCTAAAGGGAATAAAAGGCTGGGATATGAAGGTTTCTTTCAATCACCCCTGGGCTCCCACTGTTGATTCATGCATGGTGTCTTAAAAGGGTATTCCCATCTGGGACATTTATGGCATATACCATATAGGTCATATACAAATTTCCAGCCAATCTAATGAAAATCAAAACTATATAATAGTGGTACATCAGTATTACAACCAAATAATCGTGCAAAAGCATGAAATTGTTCCAAGAAAATGATCATATGATCATATCATCTAAAATAATATATAAAATTGATGATGCGACACAATTTTACATCTGTTTTTTTACTTTGCATTTTTACCATTAAAATTTGTAGGGAAAACATCACAAAAACACCCTAAAAGTGTCAGGCCATGAGAATGTAAATGTGTTAAAAATGCATTAAACACAAAAAATAGCATAAGACATTTTAAACATAATGATGTGGGATCTCGGCAACGGTGGGGATCCCAGAGGTTGGACACCCAATTAACCTACTTTTATATCCTGTCTGTTCGCAAGGTTATAAAAGTATAAAAGGGTTGTTGTGGGACAACCCCTTTAAACGTATGTTTATTGCTAAACCTTAGGCCATTAAAGCGACCCTCCGGTCTCAGGACAAAATTATAAATGTGATGGGGTATATGGAGTAATATTACTTGGTGTCCTCCAGTTGCCCCCCTATGCCATGGATCCGCCGTTTTAGGGTCCTCTCCGAGATGTCTCAAAATGGCCACAGCGCTTCTCAAGTCTAAGACATTCCCTCTGTTCACAGATTGGACAGAACAGCTCATGTGAGAAGCACTGGCCAATGCCAGAACAGTGGGAGTGTCTTAGACTTGTAGTCTAAGAAGCACTGGAGCCATTTTGGGACAGCACAGAAGGGACCCTAAAACTTCTATCCACAGCAGAGGAACACAACTGGAGGGAATCAGATACTATTACTCCATATAGACCATCATATTTAAATTGTTGTACTGTGACCAGAGGGGCGCATTAAATTAATTAAATTAACCTTCACTTTTTTTTTTTATTACATATTTAACATCTACATCTGATGTACATCTTCACCTCAGAAACTATATGCTAATTAAGCAACAAATAATGATTGGTAATGGATATTACATTCTATATTGCATAGGCCTTGGTTTCTAAATCAACCCATTTTCAGGTTGATCTTGAATTCAAGAGGTTCAATATCAAACACTCTAAAATTACTAGCGGAAAAGTCTTCCCACTAGGCAAGTTATTATGCAGAGGTGGGGCGAGGAGTAGGTGTCTGCCCAGGATACTATAGTAGGGGAGCACTTTATGCATTTAAGAAAAAGTAAATGTTCTGCTTTTACATTTTTTATCAATCAGTTTATTCCTGTATAATTGAGAACACTAGGGATTGGTGGAGAAAGGGGATAATTAAATTAGTAATTGTCCATCCAACAGCTATCATGCTGAATTTTGGGGAGCAAGAGTGGTGGGACGCATTCTGAAACCACATCTTTGGGCCTCAATGACTAATTGTCCTGCCCTTGTTATTATGGAGCTAAAAGCGTTGCCCAGATAATGCCTAGACTAGCTATGTATGTTTTCACCAAATAGACATGTCGGCTGAGTACAGCGCATTTGCCACATTATTGAATTTTTTCAAAATAGGTCCAACAGGGAAGGGAGGTATAAAGAAATACCTGTTAACTATTGACCTTGATCAATTAAAAAGAACAGCATTACACTGCCTAAGGCTTCGGTCACATCTGTGTTTGGCGTTTCATCAGAGGAGCAGAAAAACGAAAATATCGGTAGCGCCGTATACATGATGGACACCAATGGCGCCCAACGTAACCCATTGACTCTAATGGGTTCCATTGGGTTTCCGTCATTGCATCCGTAATTTTACCTGACAAAATAGCATTGTATGATGCGCTATTTTGTCTGCCATTTTTGACCGGATCTGCGATGGGGGCTTCTAATAGAGGGCGACGCAGATGTGAACGAAGCCCAATGCTATCACGGAAGATGTTCAATTGGACCAGGTTTAGAGTAAATGGCAAAATCACATGATAATATTACAACATTTTCCAATCAAACCAGTTCACAGGGCTAGATAATCAGTACATTACGTGTCGTAGGTTTTATGAACAGTGATGAGATACCATGATTTTTGACTAAGAACTCCTGTGCATATTTTTCTTGTATGAAAACGCCTTTTTGGGTTTGTTATGCTGTAAAAACACATTAAAACATTAATTATTTATTTCTCTTTTAAAACAAACAAAAATAATATTAAATATGAACACATATAGAATATTCCGGTCCTCCAGGTCTTTCAATTGATGGCCGATCCTTAGTATACACCATTCTTGGTTGAACAGTGTAGGTCCAGCCCCCAGGACCTTCACAATCAGCAGAATGAAGGGGCAGCGGCGCTAGCTACATTGATAGTCTATACTAAGGATAAAATGTAAATTAAAAAGTTTGCAAACAACCCCTTTAAATAAGAAAATTTCAAGCACATACGAACATTGATGTGCTTCAGTCATCTCCTTATTTTAAGTTGTTATACTAGTGCCAGTCACAGTACATATTTTACCGATTTATATACATTCACTGACTAGCAGAAAGTTACCATTTGCATGTGAATTCCTGCAGGGCTTAAGTGACTCCTTTTGTCCTTTTATGTTATCGGATATATATCTTTGTATGATCAGCAGTAGTAATTTGTGACTTGTGGAGTATTGTGATGTGCTCTCCCTAGAAAGGTGAGGTAGATACCCCCTAGGCAACTGACTCTACTGCCTAATGCTTTGCATTTCTCTACCCTTATTTGTACCATTTGAGAATTGGTGTTACTATTTTTATTTATTTTTTAAAACAGTTGAGTTGGTTGTTAACTCATATATATATATATATATATATATACACTACCGTTCTAGTTTGGGGTCACCCAGACAATTTTGTGTTTTCCATGAAAACTCACACTTATATTTAGCAAATGAGTTGCAAAATGACTAGAAAATATAGTCAAGACATTGACAAGGTTAGAAATAATGATTTTTATTTGAAATAATAATTTTCTCCTTCAAACTTTGCTTTCGTCAAAGAATGCTCCATTTGCAGCAATTACAGCATTGCAGACCTTTGGCATTCTAGCTGTTAATTTGCTGAGGTAATTGGGAGAAATTTCACCCCATGCTTCCAGAAGCCCCTCCCACAAGTTGGATTGGCTTGATGGGCACTTCTTGCGTACCATACGGTCAAGCTGCTCCCACAACAGCTCTATGGGGTTGAGATCCGGTGAATGCGCTGGCCACTCCATTACAGATAGAATACCAGCTGCCTGCTTCTTCCCTAAATAGTTCTTGCATAAATTGGAGGTGTGCTTTGGGTCACTGTCCTGTTGTAGGATGAAATTGGCTTCAATCAAGCGCTGTCCACAGGGTATGGCATGGCGTTGCAAAATGGAGTGATAGCCTTCCTTATTCAAAATCCCTTTTACCTTGTAGAAATCTCCCACTTTACCAGCACCAAAGCAACCCCAGACCATCACATTACCTCCACCATGCTTGACAGATGGCGTCAGGCACTCTTGCAGCATCTTTTCAGTTGTTCTGCGTCTCACAAATGTTCTTCTGTGTGATCCAAACACCTCAAACTTCGATTCGTCTGTCCATAACACTTTTTTCCAATCTTCCTCTGTCCAATGTCTGTGTGCTTTTGCCCATATTAATCTTTTTCCTTTTATTAGCCAGTCTCAGATATGGCTTTTTCTTTGCCACTTTGCCCTGAAGGCCAGCATCCCGGAGCCGCCTCTTCACTGTAGACGTTGACACTGGCGTTTTGCGGGTACTATTTAATGAAGCTGCCAGTTGAGGACCTGTGAGGCGTCTATTTCTCAAACTAGAGACTCTAATGTACTTGTCTTGTTGCTGAGTTGTGCAGCGGGGCCTCCCACTACTCTTTCTACTCTGGTTAGAGCCTGTTTGTGCTGTCCTCTGAAGGGAGTAGCACACACCGTTGTAGGAAATCTTCAGTTTCTTGGCAATTTCTCACATGGAATAGCCTTCATTTCTAAGAACAAGAATAGACTGTCGAGTTTCACATGAAAGCTCTCTTTTTCTAGCCATTTGGAAAGTTTAATCGAACCCACAAATGTAATGCTCCAGATTCTCAACTAGCTCAAAGGAAGGTCAGTTTTATAGCTCCTCTAAACAGAAAAACTGTTTACAGCAGTGCTAACATAATTGCACAAGGGTTTTCAAGTGTTTTCTAATCATCCATTAGCCTTCTAACACAGTTAGCAAACACAATGTACCATTAGAACACTGGAGTGATAGTTGCTGGAAATGGGCCTCTATATACCTATGTAGATATTGCATTAAAAACCAGACGTTTGCAGCTAGAATAGTCATGTACCACATTAACAATGTATAGAGTGTATTTCTGATTAATTTAATGTTATCTTCATTGAAAAAAACTGTGCCTTTCTTTCAAAAATAAGGAAATTTCTAAGTGACCCTAAACTTTTGAACGGTAGTATATATATATATATATATATATATATATATATATATATATACATACATACATATATATATATACTTATAAAATCCAGAGCAATTTTTGACCCAATTTTGCATGACGCAGTTAAACTCTAAGGGCGGATGCGCTGCGTAAAATTACATAGCATATTCGACTTGGTCACTGCATGGAATTCTGCATGGAATTCTGGCCGAAAACCTGTAGTGCAGTTTTTCGGACAAAATGTCCACTGTAGAAAACCGCAAGTAAAAAATAAAGTTTCATACTTATCCGTAGCCATGGCGACACATTCCTCTGCTGCCCAGCCTCCTGGGATGACGTTTCATTTCAAGTGACCATTGCAGTGAAACATCATCCCGGGGGGTCGGCCTGGACCAAGAAGCACAGAATTCTTGGTAAGTATAAGATTTATTTATTTATTTTAAATCTGAGTTGCGAATCGCAACAGCTGCTATTTGTTGCTGGTTTTACCTCCCATTGAATTAAATGGGGTAAACCTGCAACAAAAAGCAGCGATTACGCAAATACAATTGACATGCTGCGGATTAAAAACCTCATCACTGGTCAATTTTTAAGCATTTTTTCTGCTTATCATTTACGCAGCGTGTGGATGAGATGCTGCTACTGTATTATGCTTCGGATTTTTTGCAATGAAATCCATTGCAGAAAACCCACAATATTTACCCTCTGTGTAATCTCGACCTAAAACTTCTGTTTTTACATCACTAAAGACTTCAATTGATCTGTTTAAAAACAGCCTTGTCTATATAAATCGGCAATCTTTCCATTCACAGGAGTATGCTCAATGATCAGTAAATCTCCTTCTAGCAGCCTAAAAACTTACAAAAGATTGCAGGGTTTTAGCAGGCTTTTAAGGGGATTTAGTTTCAAGGAGTCTAGTGATTACCAGTAACAGGATCGCAACTAGTATGATGGTTCTTAAAAGCTGAACATACTTACAAAGTGTGCCTTATATCAAATGAGCTGATGTAATATAATACTCAACACAGCTACTAGTTTTATCCCTCTCAGTGGTTGCCTTGCTGTTATTGCCCCATCACACCTGTACTGTGCCCAACCAAATAAAGAAAATCTTTCCATTTGAACAGCAGTGGTCTACAACACGTGCACAATTTATTCTGGATTACTGCAAATATATTTTAAAGGCCACAGATAAAAGACATCAAAACAAAACGCGTCATCCATTTAGTTACAAGGTACTGTTATTGGACAGTCAGCTTCATCTATTTTTATTGCAGTGGTTTCTAAATTTTACTCCCTCAAGTAATAACTTTGTTTTCCATTGGGGTACTAAGTGAATTTTTTTAAGCTGTAAAGATGTAAGAGATAATTTTTTAAGAAGAGAAACCATAGGGCAGATTCACTATTCAAATGCAGCCGGAATTGTAGCGCACATGCTCAGGGCCGTATTTAGAGTTTGTGCTGCCCTAGGCACTTTTAGGCTATGTTCACACGGAGTATTTTGGGGGAGGAATATCTGCCTCAAAGTTCCAAACGGAATTTTGAGGCAGATATTCCTCCCCCAAAATACTCCGTGTGAACAGCAATTATCGCGCCGTTTTTCGCCCGCGGACGTTGAGCGCAGCGGGCATAAAACAGCGAGATATACGCTTTCTCCTGCCTCCCATTGAAGTCAATGGGAGGTCGGAGGCGGAAGCGCCCGAAGATAGGGCATGTCGCTTCTTTTTCCCGCGAGGCAGTTTTACTGCTCGCGGGAAAAAGACGCCGACGCCTCCCATTGAAATCAATGGGAGGCGTTCTCGGGCCGTTTCTGCCGAGTTTTGCGACGCGGTTTCCGCGTCAAAAAACTCGGCAAAAGACCCCGTGTGAACATAGCCTTAGGGCTGACGACCCCGATAATGCAGCTTTTCCACCTCAAAAATCTCAACATGTGCTAATTGTTGCGGGTTTTACCTCCCCATTGAATTCAATAGGGAAAACCTGCAACAGAAAACCAGCGATTCCACAACATAAATTGACATGCTGCGGATTAAAAGAATGCACCGCAGGTCAATTTATGAACGTTTCGGTGGGCTATTTACGCAGTGTGGATGAGATTTGTTCAAATAACATCCACTCTACTGCTACTGTATTACGCTGCGGATTTTTCGCAATTAAATTAGTTGCGTAAAATCTGCAGTGTTTACACTACGTGTGGACATACCCTAAAATAAATGCTCAGTGCTACCCCATTAACATTCCCTCCCCTGCCCCCCACATGAACACATTTCTCCTATTATTGATCAAGTCACAGTTTATTTTTTAGAGAAAAAAAAACACTCCTGCAGTGACCCTTCCCGACTAAAGCATAAAATGCCCTGCCGGTTACCTCAGTACATCATTCTACTTTTATAAGTAGGCCAATGAACGGAGGTAACCTGGGACAATGTGATGTAAACTAACCAATGACAGCTTAGAGCTGCCACAGCTTAGTTTACTGTCACAGACCCAGGAAGGTAAGTATAAGGGTATGTTCACACGCAGTGTTTTCAGACGTAGTTCGGGCATTTTATGCCTCGAATTACGCCTGAAAAAATGGCTCCATTACGCCTACAAACATCTGCCCATTGCTTTTAAATGGGAATTACCATGTTCTGTTCCCACGAACCTTTATTTTACGCGTCACTGTCAAAATACGGCGCGTAAAATGACGACTTGTCAAAAGAAGTGCAGGACACTTCTTGGAGACGTTTTTCATTGACTCCATTGAAAAACAGCTCAAAAAACTTCCGTAAAAAACGCAGCAAAAAACGCGAGTTGTTAAAAAAAACATCTGTAAATCAGGAGAGGTTTTCGCCTGAAAACAGCTCCGTATTTTCAGACGTTTTTGCTCACTGCATGTGAACATACCTTAATAATCATTTTGCTTTTTTAGTTATTAGTGTTACTAATGTGTTTTTTTTGTGTTTTTTTACAGGTTCGGTTGTTGGACTACGTCTGATTCGAGGACTACGTTGATGACGGCGTTTTTCTTTTCAATAAAATGGTTAACGAGGGTTGTGTGTGGGCTTTTATTTCTATAAAATAATAATTTGTCTGTAGGTGTTTTTTTTAACTTCATTACTACTGCCTTAGTAATGACAGCTATCTGAAAGACCGTATCCACTACTAAGGCGGGGTTTAGTGTTAGCCGATGAAGAGGCTAAGGTTGGGTTCACACAACCTATTTTCAGGCATAAACGAGGCATATTATGCCTCAATTTACGCCTGAAAATACGGCTCCAATACGTCGGCAAACATCTGCCCATACATTTGAATGGGTTTGCCGACGTACTGTGCCGACGACCTGTAACTTACCTGTAAAATGACTGCCTCGTCAAAGAAGTGCAGTACACTTCTTTGGACGTTTTTGGAGCCGTTTTCTCATAGACTGCAATGAAAACAGCTCCAAAAACGGACGTAAAAAACGCAGCGAAAAACGCGAGTTGCTCAAAAAACTTCTGAAAATCAGGGGCTTTTTTCCCTTGACAACAGCTCCGTATTTTCAGACGTAATTGCAGTTATCATGTGCACATACACTAACACTAACCCCCCTATTATTACCCCGGTTCCCACCGCCACCAGGGGTGCTAGGGAGAGCCGGGTACAATTCAGTATTCGACCATCTGAAGTGATGGTTGGGTACTGGGGCGGATGCAGGCTGGTATTATTAGCCTGGGAAAGCCCAAAAACAATGGCCCTTCCCACCCTGATAATGCTAGGTTGCAGCTGCTTTATTGTATGTAGCTGGTTATGAAAAATAGAGGGACCCCAAGTTGTTTTTTCAATTATTTATTTTAAAAAAACAACGTGGGGTCCCCCTCATTTTTCATAACCGCCAGATACAACATAGCAACAGCAGCCCAGAATTAGGCCCATTGTTTTTGGGCTTTCCCAGCCTAATAATACCAGCCTGCGGCTGCCCCAGTGCCCGACCATCACTTCAGATGGTCAGGTACTAGATCGTACCTGGCCCTTCCCAGCACCCATGGTGGCGGTGGGTACCGGGGTAATAATGAGGGGGTTAGTGTTAGCCTCTGCACCAGCTAACGCTAAGCACCACCATAGTAATGGACATTGTCTATCAGACAGCCACCATTACTAAGGCAGTAGAAATATAGTTTAAAAAGAAAACAGACACAGAAAAAATATTTTATTGAAATAAAGCCCCCTACACAACGCTTGTTGACCAATTTATTGAAAATAAAAACGCCGTCATCTAAGTAGTCCTCAAATCTGACGCGGTCCAATGACCGAACCATTACCATTATCATACTTGCCTTCCTGAGTCTGTGACGGTTAACTAAGCAGTGACAGCTCTTAGTGGTCATTGGTTCATTTACATCACGTGGTCCCAGGTTACCTCAGTTCATTGGCCTACTTTTAAAAGTAGGCCAATGAACTTAGGTGACCAGCCACCACGTGATGTAAACTAACCAATGACAGCTTAGAGCTGTCACTGCCTAGTTTACTAAGCCTTGTAAGTGGCATCTCGGGTGCGCGTGCTACTATAAACCTAGTGCAGGGACTCCTTCAGATAAAAAAGGAATCCCCGCACTAGGAGTTACTGGCGTCGGCGGGGCTCAGCAATAAAGTTTCCGCTGATACAGGCCTGGTCTTTTCTGATCAGGTCTGCTCCAGCGGAACGACGGCAGGTCGGCGCCACGAGAAAGCGCCGAATGATGAGGAAGGGAACTAATGGTTCCCTTGCTTCACCTGCGCTTTCAATTGTATCTGCTTCCTAAGGACGCAGATACAATTCAAGACAGTTGTCACGATACCAGAAATGGGAACTTCGATACCGATACTTTGTGTAATATTGCGATTCTCGATACCAAAACGATACTTTGTCAACAATAAAAAAGTTCTTCCATTTTCTGATGTGAGGCACATGGTGTGATGAATTTTGAACCTCCGTGTGCCTCACATTAAGGGTATGTGCACACACACTATTTACGTCCGTAATTGACGGACGTATTTCGGCCGCAAGTAGTGGACCGAACACAGTGCAGGGAGCCGGGCTCCTAGCATCATAGTTATATACGATGCTAGGAGTCCCTGCCTCTCTGCAGGACAACTGTCCCGTACTGTAATCATGTTTTCAGTACGGGACAGTAGTTCCACGGAGAGGCAGGGACTCCTAGCATCGTACATAACTATGATGCTAGGAGGCCGGCTCCCTGCACTGTGTTCGGTCCGGGACTTGCGGCCGAAATACGTCCGTCAATTACGGACGTAATTAGTGTGTGTGCACATACCCTAATAGTAATTAACCCCATTGTGTTTCTCAGTCATAATGAAAAACATTGAGTTAATGTGTGAGGTACATGATGGGGTCAATTACTATTGAGAGGCACATAGAGGTATAAAATTCCTAACACCTCGTGCCTCACATTAACAAGTGAAAGAAAGCTGTTTTTATTTTTATTTTTTTATATTGTACACATCATAAATAACGTATAAATTTGCTTTGCAGGTTATTACGATCGCGACAATACGAAGGTGTGTATATTTTATGTATTGAGTTATTTTATGGTTTATTGTAAAAAATGGCTGTGTATTTATTTTTATTTAACATTACTTTATTTTTATTTTTAAATTTTAAAGGGGTATTCCAGTTACAACAAGTTACCCCCTATCCGTAGGGTAAGGGGTAACTTGCTGATCGGTGGGTGTCCAGTAGCTGGGACACCCACCATTTACGAGAACAGGGGTCCCGTACCCCTCATTAGAACAGAGTGGCAGGTCGCTCATGCGCACTGCCCTCCATTATTCCTATATGGGAGAGTCGGAGATAGGCGAGTACAGTGGTCGGCTATTGCCGGCGCTGCCATAGAGAATGAATGGAGCGGCAGTGCGCATGAGCGACCTGCCGCTCGTTTCAATTGAGGGGTACGGGACCCCTGTTCTCCCAAACAGTCGGGGTCCCAGCTGTCGGACACCCACCTATCAGCAAGTTACCCCCTACCCTACGGATAGGGTGTAACCGGAATACCTCTTTAATGTACTGGCATATATCTATGTATGTATACCTAAGTATGCCCTAACAACAGGAAATATGGTCAGACAGCACTGGGGTCCTTCAATGGACTCTGGGCTGTCTGCCCATATATGGTATGTGCCACAGTCGCGTCACAGGGATTCCCTGTGACGCGATCCAAGTGGCATCCCCCTTCGTATTTTCCCCTTGAATGCGGTGGTCAGCTTTGATCGCAGCATACAGGGGAATAGAGGCGGAGATGAGAGGTTTCTCTGATCTCCTACCGTTAGAGTGGGGCTGCGGCTCTGTAATACAGCCATTGCCCTGCTCCTGACAAGTGTGTGTGCGCAGTCAGCATGAGGTGATGTGACCAGCGCTGCACTAATGAGTGGCGGCGCCGGCCCAGATGACAGAGAACATAGAAGTTTTTCAGTGCGCCTACCATGTTCACTGTCTTAAGTGCCGGCGCTCATTAGTGCAGCACCGGCCGCATCATCTCATGCTGACTGCGCGCGCGCACACACACACACTTCTCAGGAGAGCGGCAATGGCTTTATTACACAGCCGCAGCTCCGCTCACCACATTCTAGCATAACAGCTTAGTATCGCAATATATTAATTAACGGTATTGAACCGTTTGAGGGTGCACAGCATCAAAATAGCATTGATGCATCATGCAACCCAACACTACATTAAACATGTAGCAATACTTACCTGACCTGCTGCAGTGCCCTCCTGTCCTGCTCTGCCGTCTGCTCCCCCTACAACTCTTCTTAGACCGAGTCTAAGACATGCCCACTATTCTCGGATTGGCCGCAGTTGCTCTGGCAAATCCATTAACAGTGCGCGTTTGTTACAAACTAAGGAGTGCTGACGAAGTGCACACACCCCCCTGCCCTGTGAGTGACCTGATGGTTTGTCACCATTCTGGCAGGTTTCCTTTTTTTCTACAGAATCAATAGCGCAGTCGACCGTTTGCCTTTCCGTTGAGAGGTTCTGCTACGGAAACCGCCGATGGAAACCCTCAACGGAAAGCCAACGTTGATGTGAACAGGCCCTTCCTTACTATTGTAATTTAGTTGTTTTACCCATGCAAATTCTGTGTGAAGTTATTGCCAATAGGTGTCTCCATTCCTGCAATCTGCGGTTTGTCAAGCAAAATTCATCCCTAGTTACAGATGGGCTGCAGAAAGTGAGGGTGTGTCTCTTCACTGCCTGACAATACAAGTCTATTGAGAGGGGAGGGGGAGCAGGAAGAGAGGCAGACATGCTGCACATACAAGTCTGTGGAGAGGGGAGAGGGAGCAGAGTGAGAAATACACAGACAGACCTGCTGCAGCTTCCTGGTAAGTGTTACTGCCACACCCCAATGCTGGATTCAAAGCTACATTACTCATTACTGCTGTATAATATCCTCCATGTTGCTGTAGTTTCTATATATGTGATACAGATAGGGGAGCAGAAATCTCTTTTGGTATGTGTGCAGTGACACCAGCCCACTAGCACAGAGACAACTGAGAATTAAAGATAGAGCCTGCAGAGGGACAAACGGCTAACAATTGCCATATACAAGTCATATAATGGCCAGAAATAGTATTATTCCTCATGTACACACATATGACCGCTTATTCTCTAAAGTCACCTAAAAAGTTAGGTAAATCATAAACAATATTTGTAGATCCACTATAGTGCATATAGTGCAAATAAGACTTGTGCTGTGGTCTTGTCAACTATAATCCACTGAAGCTATGCATGTACTGAACCAACCAGAATACTGCCCTTTCAGTTATCTAGCCAAAATAACCAATTTTCTGAACCAGATGATAGCAATACTTCACTGATTTATAGAGCTGCTCTAACATCATGATATCTTTTCTTTGGATTTCCTCCTCCTGTTGGATTCATTAATATATCTCTGTTGGCAGACTATTGGTTCCTAAACATGTGCTAGTAGTGGCAAAAAAAAACCTTGCAGTTTTACGGCGACTCTCGGCACCAGCATGTCACTGCAGAACCCTAACCAAAATTAAACATTCCAGCAGACCCCATAGAGTGCAGTCACCAAAGCACCATTCAGGGGTGGGTTGGGCAGGGGGGCAAGTGCCCCCCAGGCTGGTCCAACAGTAGAAGCTTAGGGCCACAGCCCCCAGTTGCTCAGCCACTATAGGGCCCACAGCATGAGGGGGCCCGTGCTGCCTGGCACATAACATTTATGGTCCGGGTGGCACAGGCCCCTCATGCCCGGTGGCATTACTAGCATGGGGGGGGGGGGTCCCGGTGCTAGCGACTGTTACATTCAATTGTATCTGTATCCCTGCCCCACCATTCACTAGGCTAAAGGCCATGTTAGGCCTGCAGCCTATAAGACGCTGGAACAGAATCTTTGCGTGAGAACATCACTGGGTCATGACATGGTCCGGTCTCGAGGCTGTGGAGAAGCTATGTTCATTGTGGGAACAGGGCTAGGTGAGTAAAATTGTTTTTTTTTCGTTTGTTTGTGGGGCTGTGTGGCACGAAGTACAAGGGGAGGGGGCTGTGTGTGGCACCATCTACAAGGGGGGCTGTATGTGGCACCATCTTCAAGGGTGGCGGTGTGTGGCATATCACACCTCAAGAGAGAAACGTCACTTCCAGGACCACGACAGGGCATTGAAATCTGGACATCTGTGCAGTTTTGAAAATGAAAGTATATTTGTAAGTGTCTTAATTTTAAAAATGCTATTCATGTAGGTACAATTTCTGTCATCGGACAACCCCTTTAAGCATATCTTATAATTTTTATCGTTATTCTTGCACTGTATCAGAGATTGCACATGCGTGTGCGACCCCCAACATCACTTTTTTAACGACGGCTGGATTTAAAGACCAGTTACCTCTGCCACCTTTATATGGCAGGTGGAGGTAAACAGGTTAAGGATCGGCCGCTACTTATGGGCCACTGCTGTGAACTTGCCCTCCCAGGCGAAAATTTGCCATCCAGCCCCTGGCACATTGCTTACTGATGATCACATTTTATTTAAAATAGCATATTCATAATACCATGCATGTACTGTATTTTTGTTTGTTTTTTGTTCGTTTTGGGTCTTCTTTTTCCTACCTCATGGCTTATATGAAATGCTAGATGTACAAATAAGACAGGTACTCAGACATATAAAACAGTAGTAAAGGAGTAGTAGGACAGAAATGGAACTGCGAACATTGCACATGCAAATGCATTCAGGGTCTGTGATAAAGACTGAACAGGTGATAAGCCTGATGGGCACATGAATTGCAGCCCCTAATAGTTGTATGAGAACAAGACAACACAGAAATGGCCAAATAGAATTAAGAAAAAACTTCACACAAGGGGAAAATTTCTACCAGATGATCCTCCGATTGGCCCAAGCTCTAACTCTATAACGGGTACCAAATTAAACATGGCCCCAAAGGTCAAACATGAGACAACGGACATGCACATGTTCTATATAGTTGGAAGGTGGGCCCAAGTAACCCCAGTCCTCTGCTAATCACACAGATCTTGAATATGGCCACAATACTTTTCAAAGGGCCATGAACAACGTCATATTTTCATAGAACAGTAAATAGCCGTGTTTTTTTTATGCAGAGTTTACATTGAAAACATTTCTGCACATGCCATCAAATTACATAATATTTATTTATATTTTTCTTTACTTTAAGCATAATGATTAGTTACAATTAACTTTATGTAGAAATTAGCATACAACAATTGTTTTTTCTCTTTGCAAAATATATTTATTTTTAATCAAAAAGTTAGTGTCATGTTGATCACATACAGAGAATAAATATAAATATCACCCAGTGTGTTAAAAGTTTACAATGTATCCGGATGGATTTTTTTATGGTTCATTTGCAGAGACTTCACATGGAAGAAAGATTGGCGTCTAAGGCTGGGTTCACACGAGCACATTACGTCCGTAATGGACGGAACGTATTTCAGCCGCAAATCCCGAACCGAACACACTGCAGGGAGCCGGGCTCCTAGAATCATAGTTATGTACGATGCTAGGAGTCCCTGCCTCTCTGTGGAACTACTGTCCCGTACTGAAAACATTATTACAGTACGGGACAGTTGTCCCGCAGCGAGGCAGGGACTCCTAGCATCGTACATAACTATGATGCTAGGAGCCCGGCTCCCTGCAGTGTATTCGGTCCGGGACTTGCGGCTGAAATACGTTCCGTCCATTACGGACGTAACATGCTCGTGTGAACCCAGCCTAACTATGCCTGGTGCGACATTTAGGGGGTGCGCCTCCTTTCTCAAGCATGTGATTAGTTACAGTTACAAATTTTACATAGACAGAACAATTGTATTTTGAAAATGTTTTTGGCGGGGTTTGTTATAAATTCTTATTATCCTCATTGAGAACCCAAACCTATGTCCTATTATTTACAACCTACTGTTTACGACACAATATTAAAATCACAAATATTGGTAAAAAAAAACAAAAAACTAATTTAATCTGTTCTTTTTTTCTGCACACAAAAGTGAATCATAGATAATGTTTGCGCAAGAAGATTAGTAATTTATATTTTCCTACAGGAACGCCCAAAGGTAAAAATCGGCTAACAATAGCTGTGACAACATACTCGTTCTGCCGGTTCCTTGTCTTTTATTTTAGCTCCAGTATAAATACTGTAGCAGTACAGAGATCATATAGAGATTGGAGGTAAAGTGAAGCGTCACAATACAAGTATAGCCTTAAACCACTCAGACGTACATGTGTTTGCTGTCTAGACAGCTGATAGTGTGTTTCTGTTTACTTGCAGCACCTGGACGTTCCAAAACAGAGCTCCCACACGCACACTTTCTTACTAAACCCCTGCATATCTCAGCCTTGCTTTGCACAAAGTCACACGTCGCTCGTCTTGTACAAAGCACAGCTGCATGAAACCTGCCAAGCAAAGGAAATGAGAGCTGGGAATGTGCTGCATAACCAACATGACTTTCCATACTACAGAGTCATAGAGAAGAGCAACCATGATGGGAAGAAATCCGACCCTGAAATGCGGCTCAGCTGGAAGACTTCAGTTCTAATATGACCCCCATTTTAAGCCTTATTCACACGAACGTATTTTACGTCCGTGATACGCGCGTTGCACGGACCTGTGTTAGGCAATGGGGACGCTCAGACTGTCCGTGATTTTCACGCAGCCTGTGTCCGCTGCGTAAAACTCACATCATGTCCTATACTTGGCCGTTTTTTAACGCACCCATTGAAGTCAATGGGTGCGTGAAAATCGCGCACGGCACACGGAAGAACTTCCGTGTGCCGATCGTGATTTGCGCTACATTTGTAAAATAAATAAATGAAAACATAAAAGCACTTCCTGCTTTTATGTTTCTAAACATAAAAAGAGAGTGTCATAACGATGCCATATGCGCAGAAATCACGCAGACATGCACCAAATACTGATGCCACACGGAACTGCTACGCGCGCAAAACGCCTAAGGCCTCATGCACACGACCGTATTTTTGTCCACCCGTAAATACTGGCGTAAATACGGGTCCTTGGTCACACGTATTCGACCCGTATTGCACCAGTATTTACGGACCCATGCCCGTAAATACGGGTCCGGTGTCACCCGTATTCCACAAGTATTTACAGGAACGTTTTTGGCTGCAAAATTGCACTGCAGTAATCGGCAGCCCTTCTCTCGATCAGTGCAGGATAGAGAGAAGGGACAGCCCTTTCTGTAATAAAAGTAAAAGAAATTCATACTTACCCGGCTGTTTTCTTGGTGACGCGTCCCTCTCCTGACATCCAGTCCAACCTCCCTAGATGACGCGGCAGTCCATGTGACCGCTGCAGCCTGTGATTGACCTGTGATTGGCTGCAGCGATCACATGGGCTGTAACGTCATCCCAAGAGGCCGGACTGGAGGAAGAAGCAGGGAGTTCTGGGTAAGTATGAACGTCTTTTTTTTTTTTTTTTACAGCTTTATCTATATTCTGATCGGTAGTCACTGTCCAGGGTGCTGAAACAGTTACTGCCGATCGTTTAACTCTTTCAGCACCCTGGACAGTGACTATTTACTGAGGTCACCTAGCAACGCTCCCGTAATTACGGGTGCACACACGTAGTCACCCGTAATTACGGGAGCCCCACAGACTTCTATGGGCTGCCCGTGCCGTAATTACGGCCTGAAATAGGACATGTTCTATCTTTTTCAACGGCACGGGCACCTTCCCGTAATAACGGGAGTTTTTACGGTCGTGTGCATGGGGCCTAAGAGAATGTTTAAAGTCAATTCCCAGGCAAACTTTTAGGGTATGTTCACACGCAGTAGCAAAATACGTCTGAAATTACTGAGCTGTTTTCGCCTGAAAACCGCTCCTGATTTTCAGACGTTTTTTAACAACTCACGTTTTTCAATGGAATCAATGAAAAATGGCTCCAAAAACGTCCCAAGAAGTGACATGCACTTCTTTGATGTTTGCGTCTTTTTACGCACCGTCTTTTGACAGCAACGCGTAAAATTACACCTCGTGGGAACAGAACATCGTAATTCCCATTGAAAGCAATGGACAGATGTTTGTAGGCGTAATGGAGCGTTTTTTTCAGGCGTAATTAGAGGCGTAAAACACCCGAATTACATCTGAAAACAGTGCGTGTGAACATACCCTAACGTGCATATTTGCCGCGTGTATTTTCATGCAGCAAATCCCGCAGCATAATACAGTATCAGCAAAGTAAATGAGCTTTCAAGAAATCTCATCTACACGGTGCAGATTTTTTTCTGCGTCTAAATTGATCTGTGGTGCGTATTTTAAAATCTGCAGCATGTCAATTTATATTGCGTTTCCGCTTGTGAATTGTATCTGAGTAGTTTTCAAGGAAAACGCACCATAATACGCAGCATAAAAACGCACCTAAAAATGCAGCAAAATGTAAAAACCGCACCATTAGGCCTGGTTTACACGAGCGTGTGCATTTTGCGCACGCAAAAACCGCTGCGTTTTGCGTGCGCAAAAGGCACTTAACTGCTCCGTGTGTCATCAGCGTATGATGCGCGGCTGCGAGATTTTTGCGCAGCCGCCATCATTATGACACTCCGTTTGGATGTTTGTAAACAGAAAAGCACATGGTGCTTTTCTGTTTACATTCATCCTTTTGACAGCTGTTGCGTGAATCATGCTGTTCGCACGGAAGTGCTTCCGTGTGACCTGCGTGATTTTCACGCATCCATTGACTTCAATGGGTGCGTGATGCGCGAACAGCGCACAAATATAGGACATGTCGTGAGTTTTTTTCAGCGGACTCACGGACTGTCTGCATGCCCCCATAGACTTACATAGGTCCGTACGACACGCATGAAAAGCACCCGCGTTGCACGGATGTATATCATGCTCGTGTAAACGAGGCCTTAGGTGCGGAGTTACGTGCTTATACCTGCAGTTTTGATGTGGATTTTCCGTATCAAATCATGCAATGTGTGCATTCAGCCTAAAAAGCTTTATTTAGGTTAAAGAAGCAGTCTGGCAAAATCCCCCTTCCATTTATATACATGATCAGATGAGAGGCTTGAGTCTCATAAGGCCCTGTTCATATGGAGTTTTTTTAGCAGGCAGAAAAATCTGCCTCAAAATTCCTGCAGATTTTGACCTGCCTGCAAATTCTTCCCATGATTTTCACTGTTTTTCCCCAGTGGCCATTGAGCGCTGGGGGCAAAAAACACCATGAAAAATGCTATCTCTGCCTTCCATTAGTCAGTTAGAGGAAAAGCCAGAAAATACCACGGCGCCACATGGTGCAGATCGCAAGCGAAAATGAGGAAAAAAACAATGGTGAAACTGTTGCTCACCTTCCCTCACTATTTAAAGTGCCTCCTCACAATGTATTTTACTTGGCCTGATGAAGACGCTAGTCCAGCGTCGAAACGCGTAGCCTATCTAATTGCCTATTTATTATTTTTAAAACCCAATAAATCCCATTTATCACCTTTCTGTCTGGACTCCAATTTGATGTTAGCAGCGCTGTACGTTGGTCCTCAATTTTTCTCCTTAAATGTTCCATTGGTCAGAGGCTGGACCATGGCAAGAAAGAGCATGCCACTTTTTTTTTTTACCGCAAAATCAATAGGAGGCAGTTTCGGCCATTTTATTACTTGGATTCCAACGCGGTTTCCACGTCAAAATCAGGTTTAAAAAAAAACTGTGTGAACTGGGCCTAAGCTTCCATAGAAAAACTGATGACCAGTTCAACACAGCAGACGGCAGAGTGTGGTTCATGTGACCTATTAAAGGGCTTTTCCGGTTTTATATAAATAATGCTTAATAAATGTATAAATTAAAGTTCTACAACTTTCTAATATAATTAGCGTTTTAATTCCTCACCATTTTCAAGATATTTGTTTGCGGTCAGTAAATGAGAACACTTATCTACATTCACAGGTTGCAATCCGTGACATACCTGGTCCTGCTCTCAGCTAAGTAGTGATTATAAATTCTAACCTGTCTGGTCAGTGCTCTGTGAGCTAAACAGCCTGGACTACAAAGTGATACATTGCAGCAAACTGCCAGCGAGATTTGTGTAGCTGCTACTAACATATCAGTTGGCAGTCTCTGAATGTAAACAGGAGTGCTCGAAAATTGTGAGGAATTGAAACATAAAGAACAGTATATTACATTACATTTACTGAATCAAGTTTATTCACCATGATTAACCCTTAACGCATCATGACGTGACTCGTATGTCCTGGTGAGGGGGCCAAAGTATAGAGCGGGCTCACGCGCTAATCCCCTCCAAACGCTGTGGGTGTCAGCCGTGTTTTACAGCTAACACCTCACACTGACAGCCAGGAACAGATCCTGGTGGTTTAACCCCTTAGATGGCGTAGTCAATAGCGACCGTGCCATTTAAGCCGTTAGCAAGAGGGGTAAGGCCCCCTCCGATAGCCCATGGGCCCCCCACGATGCGATTGTGATGGTTGTCATGGCAGCCTCTTGCAGGGCTTATCAGGAGTCTGTAAAAATGACAATGCACTGCGAAATATTATTTCTGACGATCGCTGGATCAAATCACCTAAGGGGACTAATGAAAAGTGTAAAAAATAATTAAATACATTTTTGAGTAGTGTACAGAATTTTTTTTTTATAAAAGTTCAAAAAGCCCCTTTTCCCATTTTTTTCCCTAAAGCGTTGTTAAAAAATAAAAGTTAACATTATTGGTATCGCCGCATTTGCAAAAGTCCAATGCAATATAACATTATTTAACATGCTCGGTGAACACCGTAAAAACAAAAAAATTGCTGTTTTTTGTCACCTTAGCTCACCCCAAAAAATGGGAAAAAAATTTATCAAAAAGTCACATGTACCCCAAAATGGTACCAATAAAAACTACAGTTCGCCCTGAAAAAAATAAGTCCTCAACGCTCAATCAATGGAAAAATTAAAAAGATATAGATCTCAAAATGTGGCGACGCATAAAACATAAAAAAAATAAAAACATAACTTTGGTTTCGCCATAATCGTATATAACCCATAAAATAAAGTGAAAATGCAGTTTTTAACGTACAATGAACGCCGTAAAAACTAAGCCCCTCTAAAACTTGCGCAATCACTTTTTTTTGCCCATTTTAACCCACAAATATTTATTTTTTAAGTTTCCTAGTACATTACTACAAACTACAACTTGTCCTGCAATAAACAAGCCCTTACACAGCTATGTCGACGAAAAAAATAAAAACGAAAACTGGCCTTGTCATGGCTATAATCGACTAAATTATAAAAAAAATATGGCTTTTAGAAGGTGGCGATGAAAAACGGAAAATGAAAAAATGGCGACAAGGGGGTTAGAGAGGGGGTTTCTAGTAACAAATATGTATTTAGTACTTGCAGTAAATGCAGTTTCCTAATGTAGGTTTATCAAATGACAATAATGAGTAGACTACATTCAGTGATGCAGGGGCCCAACGTATATACATAGATTGTGTATTTCGGATAATTATAAACTCTTCTTTTGACCATTGCTGGACTAGTATTTATACAATGTCTGGGGAAAAAATCCATATTTCACTGCAAGCTCAGGTGAGGTAGGCCGCTCCATTCGACTGCCACTCTATTCAAACTACTCCTCATTCAGGTTGTGAAGTGAGGGGGCTCCAGACCCCCATTTTAGTGATGGGACGGACAGACAGTGGGGCTGTGTCCATCGCCTATTGTCAATGCTGAATCCTGTGTTATCTATATATAGTTGTTACATTATATTGTAATCCTGCCTGTGATAACATGACTGCTGAGAAGTGATCCCTACAGAACAAGAAGTCTCAGTCTACTGTGAGGCTCAGTGGCCAGTGTAAAAACGGAAAGATTTTAAGATTATTTTTAAATAAGGATTTAAAAATGACAAAATAAAACAAAAATACATCAATAATTCTTAAATATGTTTAACATAAATACTTGATTTAAACCATAAGTCATTTCCGTTAACACATTCCCTTTATCCCTTTTTTGATGCCAATGAGGTATCTCATATGTCTTAGCAGGAAGGCACTTCGAAAGTCAAGGACGTATCTGATACATCCTTGCTACTAACTGCTGTAACTCAGGCTGGGTCGTAACTAGAATCTTAGCTTTCGAACAAGCCCTGAATTGGAGCTCCAGCTACAATCTAGCCAGAGCTACAGTTTGAAGTGAGAGCTAAATATACTGCAGCTTTCTCTTCCACCCATGCTTCTAACGGCTTTAACTCAGGGTAGCTCGTAGCTAGAGCTGCTATCCCAGGCTTGTTCAAAAGCTCTATCTACAATTCAGCCTGACTTAGAGCATGATGAAATGGGAGCTGCATATATTTGGGGGGGGGGGGGGGGCGGTGGCGGGTGAAGTGTGCAGGGAGAGGAGGAGAAATTGTGATCCTCCTCCTGCCCCTGTATGACTGTAGATGACCCCAGGGGGAGGGGTAACATGAACTTTTTTCATGCTATCTCCCCCCTTATAAATCAGAGAGAATACTTGCTCTCTGATGGTCACATATGGGGGGGGGGGGGGGGGGGAGAGGGTCTTTTTTCCCCAGAAAAGGAGTATCTCATTTAATCCCTGCTCTGGGCCTAATTAGGCTGTTTATTGACTCCACAACCTGGTTGTTTTCCTATAAGTAAGTGACATCAAGCACTTGCACGACACACAAACATGAATCAAGTTTGCACATTTTACACTGTCCCTATCCTGTCCGTACCTAATCTTTGGCATAAAATCCACTGACCGATTCTTCAGCAATACCCATTATACACTATGGTCATAGCGATAACGATTGTCACTAGAGGAGAATTTCTAACATATTTCTGGCGGATGGAAAATATAGTTTCCTGCTAGTTAAAAATAAATAAAAAATCAGTACTAATTAACCCATTCGATTCAATTGAGGTAATTGTGATTGTTCGTGGCAAAATAAAGCGGTTTTGTAGCATTTATTATTATTTTTTAAATTGTGACAAAAAAGCAATTTGATTGCAATAGTTTATATAGAGGGATGGAAAATTATATACCTATTTTAATTTACATGCAACAGTTTTGGCGTTTCTTTAACCCACGCACCTATGAGTGTAGACGTGTGGTATGTATCAACTCCTCACATCTTACAGTTCTTTGCAGAGTACATTTTTTTGCATAAGGATTCTGTTTGAGTACAAATTTTAGTAGCAGAGTTGAATTTTCATTCAATTTTTACTTATAATCCCGGTTTGAAGTAAAGTTGTGTGGCAGTTGTTGTGTGTATAAATTATTAAGTTGTATTTTTATATATGGTATGCTATGTGCTCTCAAAAAATTAACATTTTGGTAGCATAGTAGCTGCTAGCCGTGTGCAGTAAATATTTTGAACACATTTGTGGATGATGGGCAAATTTTGCATGGCCTCTTTTCAGCTTTTTTTGAGAGCACAAACTGTTGTTAATGTAGACATATGAAGTATACATGAAATTTGCACACCTTGGGCTATTGTTCTGACATTACTTTTTGTGTGTAAACCATCGCTTATATGTGAGTTTTAGGCACAAATGTATGTTATAATGATTTTGTTTTAAAGAATTACTGTTTGTCACAAAGTTACGTGAAAGCTGCCATCAGCAAATCCAAACAATTGAAATCATCAGGTTGTTCAGGAAATACATAGGGTTTGGGTGTTCACTCACTTTTTAAGGTGTGTAATCCCTGTATTTTATATGTTGCTTTTTTTTTTTTTTTTAATTTCCATCTTAAATCCAGATTTTTGGTTTCTTCAATTCTGATGATTTTATGAAGATAAGTTCATGTAGACATAGGCATAAGTGGTATGTACGAACTCTGCAAATATTAAACTTTTATTTTTAGGATATGTGGTGCACCTAATTTTCTGCTTGGGTCACACTTTTAGCCACATACATACATTTGTGTGTATTTTTTATGAAAAATTGCACTTTGACATAAAATTGCATGATTGTGCCTATGTGTATAAAGTGCTGAGTGGCATTTTGGTAATGTGCCAGGTGTCTACTTTCAGAAAATATCTTGTAAAAAAACAAATTAAAAAAACCCAAAAAAAACAGTCAGTGAAAGGGTTAAAGGGACATTTACAATATTTCATTGTAGCCACAAATTAATGTATAAAAATAGAAAAAATTGTTACAACAAGTTCACTCACCGCGTTATTTCATGCGATTTATTGATTCCACGTCCAAGTTTTACAGGTGCTTGAAGATACTCCTGAGTCGACAGCAGGTATACAAAGCAATGGAAGTGGACAATAAATTATGTATCCAGCACTCTGTGTAAAAAATATGGCCTTATTCTGTCATTTTAAAACAGAGAGATTAAAATAAAAATCCCGGGATCACGCTTACGCGTTTCAGACCGCTATGATCCTTAGTCATAGCTATGACTAAGGACCCTAGCGGTCTGAAACGCGTAAGCATGGTCCCGGGATTTTTATTTTAATCTCTCTGTTTTAAAATGACCGAATAAAGCCATATTTTTTACACAGAGTGCTGGATACACCATTTATTGTCCACTTCCATTACAAATGAATGTATGTATCTATACACTAAACCAATTAAGCTATGACTACACACATGTAAATGAAATTAGCCATTACAGCTGGTCACCATTAATAACTATTAAATTGAAAATGCTTTATTTCAATGATAATTATGTATAGAACAATTTTCTAATCTACCTTTGTGTTATTAACTGAAATTATGTTTCTTTTACTCAGCAAGGTCTCTGTGTCATCTGAATCTTCATATTTAAGAGTTTGGCTGTATTTTACCTTCAGATATCTGTTTGGGTTAGGTTTTATTGAGTGATTTCTACATTTACATTTAACAGAAGTTAATGATCTGCATCCTGGATAATGAAATGCTCATTAAACGACTTTTAGGAGAACATTTCATGATGAATCTTTAGTGCTTCTAAAAGTGCTTAGATCTGGTCTTTCACTGAAAACTTGGAACAAGAATGTGCTTCCCAATAACCAAAGCTAGAGAGCTCAGTGCGATTTCCAAACCTCCACTTTGTACAACTTTATAACAGTGTCCATTCTGTTGCATGGCACAACATCTGGTACTCTAAAGGTAAGGGTATGTTCACATGCTGAGTCTAAAATGGCTGCAAATGACTGACCTGTTTTCAGAGAAAACAGCCTCTGATTTTCAGCCATTTTTGAAGCTGAAAAAGTTTTTTTTTGAGGCGTTTTTTTAGACGTTTTTGGAGCTGTTTTTCCATTGACAATGAAAAACAGCTCCAAAAATGGCTCAAGAAGTGACATGCTCCTTTTTACAGGGAGTTTTTCCCACTGAATTCAATGGACAGATGTTTGTAGGCATTTAGCTACGGTTTTTTTAGGTGTATTTTAGGGCGCTTACTCCCCGAAATACGCCTGAAAACACAGCGTGTGAACATATCCTAAGTGCACACTGGGTGGCTACACTGTGTAAAAGTATGCAGTGTATCCGACTTAGAACCCGCAGGGAATTCCGGCCAAAAAACTGCACCAAACTGTGGTGCATATTTTTGAGCGGAATCTCCGCTACGGAAAACAGGGTTTTAAAAAAAACAAAAAACAACATATACAACCCCTTGCACCCCTGCACCACGTCTACAGGGCTGGCGTTAGTGGGAAGGAAACTAGGCAATTGCCCAGGGCCATAGCTGCTGCGGGGCCCAAGGGGGACCGCTACGCCCGGCACCTAACATTTATCATTAGGGCGGTACCGCACAGGCCCCCTTGCTAGCGACCACCACATTCATTTGTATTTGTGTTCTCAAGATACAAATGAATATTATAGGTTGCAGGCCAAGTTAGGCCTGCAACCTATAAGGCGCTGGGTAGGCCAGCATGATGACGTCGCTGCATCACACTAGTCTGCGCATGCGTCCTGCCTGGAGGATGCGTAACGCTCAGTCCGTTGCGGGAACAAGAAAGGTAAGTAAAATATTTTTTATTATATTTGTTGGTTTTTTTAGCGGGGGAGGAAGCGCTGTGTGCCACTATATACAAGGGGGAGTAGTGCTGTGTGACACGATATATACAGGGGGGCTAGAAGCGCTGCGTACCACTATATGCAAGGGGCGGGTAGTGCTGCGTGACACTATACACAAGGGTGTAGCGCAGTGTGACACTATGTACAAGGGGGTAGCAGTGTGTGACACTATACACAAGGGGTGGGGTAGCGCTGTGTGACACGATATATAAGAGGGGGAGCACTGTGTGACACTATATACAAGGGGGGAGCGCTGTGTGACACTATATACAAGGGGGGAAGCGCTGTGTGGCCTGTGCAACTATCCCACCCAGAGGCTGTTGCCGGAACGGAGCTAGGTAAGTACAATTTTTTTTGGGAGGGGGCACTATATACAAGGGGAGGGGGAGCTGTGTGGCACTATATACAAGGCAGGAGGGGCTGTGTGGCACTATATACAATGGGGGCTGTGTGGCACTATATACAAGGGGGGCTGTGTAGCACTATATACAAGGCAGGAGGGGCTGTGTGGCACTATATACAAGGGGGGCTGTGTGGCACTATATACAAGGGGGGCTGTGTGGCACTATATACAAGGAGGGAGGGCTGTGTGGCGCTATCTACAGGGGGCTGTGTGTGTGGCGCCATCTACAGAGGGCTGTGTGTGTGGCGCCATCTACAGGGGGCTGTGTGTGTGGCGCCATCTACAGGGGGCTGTGTGTGTGGCGCCATCTACAGGGGGCTGTGTGTGTGGCGCCATCTACAGGGGGCTGTGTGTGTGGCGCCATCTACAGGGGGCTGTGTGTGTGGCGCCATCTACAGGGGGCTGTGTGTGTGGCGCCATCTACAGGGGGCTGTGTGTATGGCGCAATCTACAGGGGGCTGTGTGTGTGGCACCATCTACAGGGGGCTGTGTGTGTGGCACCATCTACAGGGGGCTGTGCATGTGGCCCCATATACAGGTGGCTGTGCGTGTGGCACCATCTACAGGGGGCTGTGTGTATGGCACCATCTACACGGGGCTGTGTCTGTGGCGCTATCTACAGCGGGCTGTGTGGCGCGCTATCTACAGGGGGCACAAAGGAGGAATTATTACTGTGGGGGCACAAAGAAGACAAGGCTACTAATGGGGCACTTTTATTGTGTCGAGCACTGAGGGATCATTATTACCATTTGAGGCACTGTTGATTACAAGTTTGTTAAGAGGATGGTGTATAGGTGTGGAGGGTGCTGGAAAAGCAAGAAACCAACGTGTGTGTGTGTGTGTGTGTCAAACTCTGCAGAGACGAGTCGTGGCTGGAATAAGGCGTCACAGTGGTCTAAGCCGGATGGAGGGAAAAAAAAAAGGAAAGTGAACGAGACTAATCAGAGAAAACATAATCTGTGAGTCACTGAATATAAATGTGCTGTAATCACTTGTAATGGTCTGCAGAGCTCCTGTTTATAACTGGCATCTACCTCTATTTGATCACTACATGGTTGTACTATTGGTCTTTGTATAGTGGTTTTTATTCAGTAACAGTATGGGGGTATTATTCAGTCACTATGTGGTTATGGTGTGGTAGTATTGGACAGATGGACAGTGGTCACGTGCAATGCATCATCATCCCAGGAGGTCGGGCTGTACTCAGACCAGAGGGACCCGTCGCCAAGACAACGGAGAACGGGGTAAGTATGAATTTTCTAGCAGCATTTTCGCAGCAGAGATTGCGCCCGAAAAACCGCACTACAATTTGGTGTGGTTTTTCGGGCAGAATTCCCTGTGGCTTCCAGGATGGATATGCTGTGTGCTTTTACACAGCATATCCGCCCTGGGTGCACTTACCCTTATGAAAAATTATTTACTCCCATGCAGTTAACCACTTGTAGTTGTCACAATGGTTTCTGATCCTTTACATAAATTGTTACTATAGACAAAGATAAATTATTGCTTTCCTTAATTTAAAGAAAACTCTAGCAGACACATGAAATCATACCAATAAACACGCCAACTTAACGTACATAATAGCATCTTCTATTTCCCCCCCAACAACTACGTTACAGCAAAAAGGCAGATGATGGACTACAGACTGTGCCCTGTGCAGCAGAAAGCAACGTGTACAGGCAGTGAACAAACTTCAGTCCGCTGCACGGAGAGGCAAAGTTGATTGGTTAGCCTTAAAAGGGTTCTCCAGGCACGAACCAGTTTTTCATACGGATGAGCTATTCATAGGATAGGTCATCAGTATACGATCGGTGGAGGTCCGACACCCGGACCCTGCACCGATCAGCTGTTCCAGCTGCCTCTGTGCACCGGATGTCCATGCCGGAAGCAGATGGCTCCAGTCACACTATAACTACCTCGCTACTGCAGCTCTGCTCCTATTCAAGTGAATAGGAGCAGAGTTGCAGTACTGCAGCACTGCCGCTATACAGCGTACGGAGCCATGTGCTACCGATACCGGACACTGAATAACATCTGGTGCCCGTGTGGGGTTCGGGTATCGGACCCCAACCGATCATATACTGATGGCCTATCTTACAAATAGGTAATCAGTATGAAAAAACGCCCCGTGCCATGACAACCGCTTTGACTCATTTACAGGAAACAGGAAGCATTCCAAAGTAGAGTCAGTGATAACAGCAGAATACACATGGGTATGCAGATTTTCAGTTGTCACGTAGTCCACCTAGTCCATATTCCTGCTTTTGCTGTAACGCAACAATCCTGAGACATTCTGTCTGATATTTTATTGCTCAGAAGAAAAAGCTTACTTACTTAAGTTTCCCTTCTACGGAACATAATTAACCTATGTGAAAAAAAAGCTGCAGCCTTAATTTAATAATTGATCGCACCATTTTCATCAGCAAGTTAACATAAGCAAAAGGTGAGTGGTAGTATATGTTGAGTTACTGGAATAAAGCTCATGAAGGAGAGAGAAGTTAGTCAGTCAGTCAGTCACTGACTTCCCCCTCTCCCTGAGCTCTGGCTGTGGAATAGCTTCTTATTTTATCTTCTAGCAACTTTACACAGACTTCTCCCTTTCCCTGAGTGCCAGCGAGAGGCGGAAGCCACAGAGTGGGGCAAGTCAGCGTAAATTTGCCAAACAGCTGTGCTGTGGCCCGTGATCTGGCACCAGGCAGCAGTTTTAACCCTATAAACCCCCACCAATTACGTACATCCCTTGTTATTGTATGTAATAGGCATCAATTTACATCAAAATAGTAAAAAAATGAATGTAAGAAATGCATGAGCATTATAAAAGGATGTCTACCACATTTAAATTCACTAACCCCTTAAAGGCTTTGAAAACCGTAGATTACATTTTTTAATATAATGTATGTGTTTGGGCTTACTAAACATTTTTCTTATACAGTAGTATTAGTAATCTTTTTTTTGTTTCAGCGCTATACTTATAAGAATAACGCCTCTATAAGCCGAATCCATCAGTCAGCTCAATGAGGAGACTGTGTAGAAAAATGGTTGCAATTCCCAAACGTTTTACAGGATATTTTTGTTCAACCCCTCGAATTAAACCTGAAAATCTACACTTCAATTGCATCCCAGTTGTTTCATTTCAAATCCAATGTGGTGGCACGCAGAGCCCAAATCATGAAGATTGTGTCACTTTCCAAATAATTCTGGTCCTAACTGTATATATATATGTGTATGTATGTATGTATGTATGTATGTATGTATGTATGTATGTATGTATGTATGTATGTGTGTATGTATGTGTGTAAACAGGGATATTTCTGATTTGTCTGTAGATTGTACATCTGATAGATCCCTTGTTAATTTAGTCTAAGTCTTGGAATTGCAAAAGTGTCTGACGCTTACAAGAGTTTTATGTTTCTTGTTTTCTTTCCCGACAAGTGAAATGTATCTGTTAAACACATCTGTTTTGCTAACAAGAAATTCTAAAATATATTTTCTTACATGTTAAAAATCTGACCTGGGGCCAGAGGAAAGCATTAAACCTGCAAATCAAATTGACAAAGCAGAACTTTATATCACATTAGTTCACTACTCAAGACTACATCCAGAGATGTAATTATACAACATAAAACAATATAAATGGTTGCCAAATGTATATCTCAGCGATGATCATTAAAATAAGGAAAGGTGGTTAATTGTTTTACCATCTTAAACTATCTGTCTAGACAACAAGTACATGCATAAATAAAAATAGTTAAATGGTCAACCCTGTCCACTGTGAAGCAAATATTAATATTAACTATATAGACAGCAAGTGTAAAATCCAGTCTTTCTACTTTATTTTTATTGTAACCTTCAAGTTCATGGTTCCAATGTAGCCAAATAATTTTTTCCCCTCTATACTGCAATATAACCGAACACTAAGGCTCAGTTCACACTAACGTTAATATACGTTTACTTCTCTTCCGTCAGATGAAGAGGATCGAAAGGTTAAACGGAAAGCAACGATTCCGTTAGAATTACCATTGATTTCAACGGTAATTATTTTTTTCAGTTGCTTTCCATTTGTCTCAGTTCGCTAGGTTTCTGTTTTGTTTTTTTTTTGACGGAAGCAAAAGTGCAGTCTGCAGAACTTTTGTTTCCCTGAAAAAAAACGGAAACCTAGCGAACGGAGACAAACAGAAAGCAACTGAAACAAAATAATTACCATTGAAATCAATGGTAATTCTAATGCTGGATTCACGCGAGCACATTACGTCCGTAATGGACGGAACGTATTTCGGCCGCAAGTCCCGGACCGTACACACTGCAGGGAGCCGGCTCCTAGCATCATAGTTATGTGCGATGCTAGGAGTCCCTGTCTCTACATGGAACTACTGTCACGTACTGAAAACATGATTACAGTACTGGACAGTTGTCCGGCAGCGAGGCAGGGACTCCTAGCATCGTACATAACTATGATGCTAGGAGCCGGCTCCCTGCAGTGTGTTCGGTCTGGGACTTGCGGCCGAAATACGTTCTGTCCATTACGGACGTAACATGCTCGTGTGAATCCAGCCTAACAGAACCGTTGCTTTCCGTTTAATCTTTTAATCCTCTGTTTCTCTGACGGAACAGAGGTAAATGTATACTAACGCTAGTGTGAACTTAGCCTTAGTGTTCACTTATATTGTAGTATAGTGGGGAAAAAAATATTTGCCTACATTGGAGCCATGAACTTGAAGGTAAACTGAAATTAACAAATTGTATAATAGCTTTATTCTACTCATGGTGTGTGTATCCTATTACACTCTGTGGCTCATCCCATGCACATCTACCTAGTCTGATTAACATAATAATGCATAACGGTTACATAGGGTATTCATGGGTTAATAAGCTGCATGAATGAGTCAATCTGACCCAAAGTCTTCGAATGCCAGTCTCCCAATGATAACACCAAGCTGCTAAAACACAGGATCAGAACTTCATCTCACCAGCAGCCTAAAACTTTAAAGGGATATTACAGTTTTAAACAAATAAATTTTATTCATTGTACAGTATAATGAAAACATACAATTTCCAGAGTCTCATCCACTGAACGTAAACAATGAAGGTTGGTATTAAATTAGTACAGCAGAGATCTTGAAAACTGAGGAATTGATATAGAAAGTATACTGGAATATTGTTTAGCTTTTAATTATTGCGTTATTTGCTGAAACCATAATACCCCTTTAGGCCCCATGCACACGACTGTGCCCGTAATTATGACCCGTAATTACGGGCATGGCCGGCCGCGGACAGCCGTCCGTTATTATGGGCCGTGCTCCCATTATAAAGTATGGGAGCACGGTCCGTAAAATAAAAAATTAGGACACCTTCCCATAAATATACGGAAAGGTGTCAGTCGGCCACAGAAATGAATGGGCCAGAAATTACGGACTGTAATTACTGTCTGTAACTACGGGCGATTTTACGGTCGTGTGCATGGGGCCTTAACCCCTGATAAAGTGGTACAGGAATAAGATATATAAATACTATTTTTTTTATAACTGTAAGTTGCTATACTATATTTCACTGTGATCTTTTTAATACCTCCAAATGTTTTTAATGACTACGAACTGTATGTAAAGGTTCATTTATACAGGTTGAATATGAGCCAAATAAATATTTATTAGAACGCCTGATCATTCGCCCTTGTAAACATGACAGAAAATCAACTAACAATTGAGCAAAAGTCACAAAAACATTTAAAACATACACATTTTACATATCCCCATAGTCGTCATACCCTATGCAATAAAGCTATGCTCTATATTAACTATTTGTAAATGTCAGAAAAAAAAAATCTGTGCTTGCCATTATGATCATGAGTGGCAGAGAATATTGTTATGAAATCTTTCCTAACTAAGTTATATTGTTTAATCCAATGTCATACTCATGTTTTCAATAAAAATTCTTATTGTCAAGTCTGTCATATATAATCAGCTCTGGATTTTGTCTCATTTATAGAACAGTTAAATACAATGGATATTTATTGCTGCCGAGTTAAACGTCAGTTAACAAGGGAGCAAACTCAACAACTGGATACCCAGTGTTCATATTAGAGGCAGGCATGCCTATTAAAACCTCGTGGACATGCCTGGGCGTATCGCTGTGAGATGGGCACTAACCCACAGATCATGCAGATCAGACACATCGTCTGGCTTGGTTTGCTAGCCTCTCCCCACTACCGGCGTGTAGCAGCAGTTCACTGTGACCCAAAATGATGTTCGTGCCAAAGAGATGGAGAAAAGCTGTTAAAGTCAGCTGAAAGAAAAACCACACTCTCTCCACTTCAAACAACAAAAATAAGCTATTGAAAAAGTAACAGATTTATTTTTTATGTCTTAGCAAACAGAATTTAGTTAGTGTAGGAGGTGATGGGCTCAACTCAAATATCTTTTCACAACAATATCTGTACATAAAAAAGATAATATATATCAAGAGAACTTAGAGTTCCTCCAGCCTCCAGCTCCACGCTTCTCCTACATGCCCAAGGTGTAGTAGTGCCCCAGAATTTGTGACCCAAGGTCACAAATCAGTGACAATGGGATCCCACTAATGGACTGCAAATAGTTTTTCACTGTGTCTATTTTTGTACATATTTTGTGTCTGTCACATGGACATTTCAGGGTGTGCCACCCATATGGTGATGGTACTAGGAGGGCCCTCGGGTTCCTCACCCACCTGCAATGCGAGTTCCCCTTATTGGGGAGCCAAACATGCAATCCTGACCAAAGGATTTGAGACTGACACAAATTTTGGTTTTCACAGAGTTTGCTGGCATGGCCAGCCTTAAATACGTTCGACCAATGCGGTCGCACTGACTGATGGCGACCCATTTTTGCCTAATTAGTGTTTGAATGAAATTTCTGTGTTCTTGTTTGTCCACCCAATTTTTGAGCATTGACCACAGGCTCTCAATGGGATTAAGATCTGTGGAGTATCCTTGCCATGGATCCAAAATTGAAATGTTTTGTTCACCAAGCCACTTAGTTATCACTTTTGGCTTGTGACATGGTGCTCCATCATGCTGGAAAAAGTGTTGTTCATCACCAAATTTGGATTGTTGGGAGAAGTCACTCTTGGAGGATGTTTAGATACCATTTTTTATTCATGGGAGTATTCTTTGGCAAAATTGTGACTAAGCCCACTCCCTTGGATGAAAAGCAACTCCACACATGAATGGTCCCAGGATGCTTTACTGTTGGCATGACACAGGACTCACGGTAGCGCTCACCTTTTCTTCTGGAAGAATGATTGACCAGAGATGTCCCAAACTGTCTGAAGGGGGCTTCATCAGAGATAATAACTTTACTCCAGTCCTCTCCAGACCAATCCCTGTACTTTCTGCAGAATGGCAGTCTGTCCTTGAAGATTTCTTGGAGAGAAGTCACTCCTTTGCTGCCCTTCTTGACACCAGGCCAGCCTCCAAAAGCCTCTGCCTCTTTGTGCGTGCAGATGCACTGCCATGTGCCTGCTGCCATTACTGAGCAAGCTCTGCACTGGTGTTGAACCGATCCCATAGCCGAATCCTCTTTAGGAGATGGTCCTGGCACTTGCTGGAGTTTCTTGGGTGCTCTGAAGCGGTCTTCACATCAATTGAACCTCTCTCGTTGAAGTTCTTGATGATCCAATAAATGGTTGACTTAGGGACAATCTTACAAGCAGCAATGTCCTTGCCTGTAAAGTCATTTTGATACAAAGCAATGGTGACTGCATGTGTTTCCTTGGAGGTAACCATGGTTAATAGAAGAAGACAAGGATTTCAAGCACCATCCCCTTTTAAAACAAGCAGTCTGCTCTTATAATCAGTCAGCATGAAAGAGTGGTATCAGCTGCCTCGTCCTTGTTACCACTTTCTCCTGAGCGAATGAGAAGATCATTGAAATGTCAGCAGGTCATTTTGTGGCAGGGCTGAAATGCAGTGGAAATGAACTCCCACTGATCAAAACTTCTGACATGTCACTATGACATGTCAAAAGTTTTATTAAAAGTTTAGTTACCCTTTAAAGTTACATTAGAGAAGCATAGTAGGTCCACTTATGCAAAAAAGAAGTCATAATCATTGACTAAAAGTGAAAGGTCATAAGATCGATCCCTTTGTCTAGTGTTTATAACAGATAAGAGGAGTAAAAATAAAGCGATACAGTTCTTAATCTTAAATAATTTCCTACTTTTGGCAACATTACATTTAGGTGACAACTATTATTCTATTGAAAACCTTTAGGAAACCTCCAACTAGGAGGGTAACCGGTTTCTTAATCTGTTGAGAAACAGGTTACCGCTAATGACAACCTAAGATCCCGCCACTGACGGTATAGCAGCTGGCCAACAGGATACCACGTCAAATTCTATAGTTCGGATAGGTGTACCTGTGGTAACTACAGACAGTAGCGAAGATAGGCTCGGATGGGACCCTGGTAGCAGGCAGACACCAGGCGTGGTGTAACCAGGAAGGTGTAGTACACAGCACAACACGACTCCAACTCTATAAACGGCACTTGGACCAAGATAGCACGGGACATAGGATACAGGTAGCAGGAACGGGAACACTGGGAACTGGAAAACACTCAAGGTACCATTTGCAGAGACGAACATAGGTAAATGACAACAACGCTCAGGCAATGCAGGAATTGATAGGTCCCTTCGTATAATCCAGGGTGAGTATGGGGTAATTCTGTACCAAATTCAGGTGCGCTCGCACCTATGGGACAGAACAGAGTGAAGCGGAAGTGAACGCTGGCGTCACCTGAGGAGGATATACGGGCCAGCGCTCACTGATCCATGGCTGCGGCCGTCAGGAGGTGAGTAATCCTGACGGTCCGTGGTCATTGGTGTTACAGCCCCATTGTCGCATGGTGTCTGCTGTTGGGAGTGCGGCATATTAGACCTTCACATATGCACAAGATTTTTTGGTAAACCAGAAGATAAGTGTTGCTAGAGGTCTGGCACCTCCTTTTTCCCTATGGAAATAAACATAATTGACAGCGGATTTTTTCCAGTTAGAAGTGAAGCTCTGAAGATGTCCTGTGGTATCTGGCAGGAGAATTTTTGGTGTAATTTTGAGCCTGTGTACAGGTATTCTTAGGGTCAGTTCACAAAGCATTTTTTGCCGCTGATTCTGACCCAGAAAATAAGCTCCAAAAAATGGTAAAAATTGCCCCCCGTTGATTTCCCGGGGTGGCTTTTGGCTGCTTTTGGGAATAAATAGCGGCATGTTCTTTCTTGCCATGGTTTTCCGCCTCTGACCTCCAATTTAAATCAATGGGTGGCATAAAAAACCTGTGGCGCTCGTTCCTGAGTGATATTCACAGCGTTCTTTGCCCGCAGTCCTTGCATTAGCCTCAATGGCGGTGGGTGAAAAACGCAAAAAAATATGCAGGCGGTTTAAATCTGCCTCTAAATTCCTGACAGAATTCTGCAAAAAAACTCTGTCTGAACAGGATCTTATAAGCAGCAGCTCAAATCTTGCTCCTGTCCTGGTGATTTGCTACAATGTACCAGTGTAGGTAACATTATTACACTAAATACGATTGTAATAATTGCTCAATTGTGATGTACTTGTAATCTATAAAGTTTAAATAAAAATTCACTAATTAAAATCTCTCCTAACTCACCGATAATCCAAGGATCCAGCATAGCGATAACTATAAAACCAGGACAGATTTGAATCTAGTTCAGTTAAGAGCAAGTCCACTATATGTCAAGAGGAAATAATTGCCCGTATTTATCAATGTATTTGCACAATTTTGTAGTGCATTTGACTCCAAAATTGTGTCTAATCCGATGTGCGACATATTTATTTGTGCTAGAATTTAGAGCCATTTGTGACATGAATGTCAGTTTTTAAAAGTGGAGTGAAAAGTGGGCGTGGTTTACAGCTTGGCCAGGTTTTAGACAAATTGTGAATTGAAAATTCGCAAATCAGAAAAAACTTGCATCTCTACTCCACACAAACCCTGGCGTAGAAAAAAAATTATTTTAGTCAGTGTGAAAGGGACGGGAACATGCCGTCATAAATCTGTCGAAGCATATGTCAATAAATTAGCCGAGCAGTAACTTAGCCATTGGCTAAAATGATGCCACTTTTAATAAATGTGGGCCAATGTGTATTACCAAAAGAATTTATCAAATTCTTTAGACTAAACTAAACATACCCTCAACATCCCAAGTGTCAATACTTTTGATCTAGATACCTCTTATTTCTTACCCCTAAGTATCCCAATCTTGGAAATGATCAATAGATCATTTAATATACGGATTGTGAAAATGTCTGTATTATTCCTTACTGCATATCAGCACTCTGTTAAAACAGTAAATCAATGGTGTACCGTCAATGTAGGCAGACTATGCTGCTGATATTGAGCCTGTGGGCTGTGGGGCCCATATTATTATATTAGTGCCACCCACTGATGCATTCACTGGTGCCCACTGCTGCTTGCCTATAAGTCAGGCCCTCAACAGAAACAGGCAGACTGCTTATCACCATTTGCCCTGATAAAACACTAATCCAGGCCCTAACCATTTCTCGACCAGACTACTGTCACTCACTACTAATTGGCTTTCCAGTAAGCAAATTGGCTCCGCTTTAATCCCTCAAGAACGCAGCAAGGTAAATTTCTCTGTCTAACAATTTCTTGCAGATCAAATCTGTGGCACTCTGCAGGTTGTCTGGGTGCTGTAGGTAGGGTTCCCACCCCGTAGATACTTGCAATGAAAAACTCAAGCGCACCTTCGGTTAAAATATGCAAAATAGGTCTATTTTAAATAAGGCAATATAAAAGAAAAGGTGTAAAGTTTCGGCCACAATCCGGCCTTTATCAAACTCTGCAAACAAAACGCAGAAATGGTATACATATTAGTAACCGAGTACATATACAATAAGTATGTACAGAAAAAGAGAAAAAAAAAAAAAAAAAAGAAAAAACGAAATGTCGCATGGATATAGTCATATCTAGAACTGGAGGATTTAAAGAACATTGTACATAATGATTTGAATAGCCTGTAGTTGGCTACAATAGTCAGCAAAGAATAGTACAAGCGCTCATACAGCAAAATAATGATGACAGATACAAGAAATATTTCATATCTTGAGGTACAGGGTCCCTCTTCTCTAGCTGGGGGCACATCTCTGGTATGCAAGTTAAGAAAACCTTATAATACCGATGCAATACAGTCGGACACAGTTTAGCAATGCAAAGCGTAATCTACATGACAAACTGCAAAAATCACGGAGTAGCATACTGCGCTATTGATTCCGTCAAAAAAGACGGAAACCTTACAGAACGGAGACTAACGGTTTGCGTTTGCCTTTCCATTGATGGATTCCTCCGACAAATAGGTCTAGCAGAACCCATGAACGGAACCTAATGCTGATGTGAACACACCCTTACCGTAACAATAATACAGTCAATTCAGAATTCGATGTGCAGAGAACTGCATTGCTGATTTCTAGAGTGTCCAGGAGTGTTGCAAGCCACAAAGCATATATCACCCCCTCTCACACAAAATAATTATCTATATACATATACAGTTATTAAATCATACCACTAGACCAGATAAAACATTACCTACATACTGTTATTGAACACAGCTCACTATTATAAGACCAATATTAGCAATAATAATACATTATAAAGGTCCAAATAATACCACCACACCATAACCACATAGTGACTAAATAATACCCCCATACTGTTACTGAATAATACCGTCACAATATAACCACATAGTAACTGAATAATACCTCCATACTGTTACTGAATAATACCACCACACCATAACCACATAGTGACTGAATAATACCCCCATACGGATACTGATGACACCGCCACACCATAACCACATAGTGACTGAATAATACCCCCATACGGATACTGAATACAATATCATAACCACATAGTGACTGAATAATACCCCCATACTGTTACTGAATAATACTGCCACACCATAACCATAGTGACTGACATACCCCATACTGATACTGAATAATACCGCCACACCATGACCATATAGAGATGGAATAATACCCCCGTACTGATACTGAATAATACCGCCACACCATAACCACATAGTAACTGAATAATTCCCCCGTATTGTTACTGAATAATACTGCCGCACCATAACCACCGTGACTGACTAATACCCCCGTACTGTTACTGGATAAAAAACACTATATAATGACCAATATTACCACCATGTAGTGACTATATAGTGGAAGATACCAGTTATGCACAGGAGCTCTGCAGACATATAAGTGATTACAGCACATTTACATCCAGTGACTCACAGGTGATGTTTTCTCTGATTAGAGTCATTCACTTTCCCTTTTTTTCTCCATCCGGCCTAGACCACTGTGCCAGCCACGACTAGTCTCTGCAGAATTTGATACACAGACATGTTGGTTTCTCGCTTTTCCAGCACCCTCCCCACCTATACCCCATCCTCTAAACAAACTTGTAATCCTCAGTGTCCCAAATGGTAACAATGATCCCGAGGTGCTCGACACAATAAAAGTGCCCCATTAGTAACCATGCCCCCATAGTAATGATGCCCCCTTTGTGCCCCCTGTAGATAGCACCACACACAGCCCCCCTGTAAATAGCGCCACACAGCTCTCCCCCCTTGTAAATAGTGTCACACAGCACCCCACTTAGTATAGTGCCACACAGCTCCCCCTTGTATATAGTGCCATACAGCCCTCCCTTTTATATAGTGCCACACAGCCTTCCCTTGCATATAGTGCCAAACAGCCCTTCCTTGCATATAGTGCCAGACAGCCCCCCCTTGTATATAGTGCCACACAGCCCCCTCTTGTATATAGTGCTCCACAGCAATCCCCTCCTGTAGATTGCCACAGAGCCCCCCACCAAAAAATTAATATTGTACTTACCCCACTCCCGCAACAGATGGAGCGCTGCACAGGCTCTGTTCGGGATGCATGCGCAGACCAGCGTGATGCAATGATGTCATCACGCCGGCCTGTGCAGGGAGTCTTCCCAGCGCCTTATAGGTTGCAGGCCTAACGTGGCCTGAAGCCTATAGTATTCATTTGTATCTGTGTCCCGAGGACGCAGATACAAGTGAATGTGCTGTCACTAGCACCGGGGCCCCCTCCGGTGCTAGCGACGCCACCGAGCATGTGGGGGCCCGTGCCACCCGACCTATAAATGTTATGGGCCGGGTGGCGAGGGCCCCCTCATTACACGGGGTCCCATAGCGGCCGCGGGTAGGGTGCCCTAAGAGGATGGGGGCCCTGGACAATTGCCCAGTTTGCCCCCCCCCTATCGTCGGCCCTGGGTCCAAGGTCCCCCATTACTCCCAGTTGCAAGCCAGCAACCAGAAGTTGAACTCGACCTGGTCACACACATCTCCACTCCATCCTGTCCTCAACTAGCTACCCTTGCACATCACCCTGCACTGTATATCCATGTTGACTCTGGCTGGATGACAGGTTCATGCAGCATTATTTATACTCCCCATGTCAACACAAGGGACGGATCCCCTGGACAAAATTCGCACCACATACCCATTGTATCACTCCTACCATTCCATTTAGATTGTAAGCTCCTTTGTGCAAGGCCTATCCTTTGGGCTCATTGTTTGTTCATTTTGTTTTGACTACTTATCATTTTACGTGTTTGTTACTTCCTCAATTGTGAAGCACTTCAGAATATGATGGTGCTATATAAATAAAGATTATTATTTTTAGATGTATATCAAGGGGGCTGTTGGGGCATATGCCCCGGGTGAGGGTTGGCAGGGAGTGCAAAAAGCCAGAAAGCCTAGCTATGGCACTGCTTTTGGTGATCGCCACTGCCTGCATCTCCACAGCTCTGCTCCAGTGCAAATTTTCAGGACAACAGAAGTAAGCGAACGGGAGGCACTTTAGACTGTGTATCTTGGTGATATGGGGCCATGTGATTTCTATGTACGTCCTGCAGTGAATCATAGGTCCAAGTTCACACGCTATATATATATATTTTTTTTTCTAAAGGTAAAGTGTGAACAAATTGTAGAAGAAGGAAAATGATACTGAATGATACTGAATGATACTGAATGATAAATCTCCATTTGGAATCTGTTATCAAGTTCCCTAAACTTAATGAAAAAAATAATAATGTGTGTGAACCCAGACTGTGTGTCCCTCTTTGACCATCTGAAAAGCTGGGCGTTATAATCCTCAGCCCTCCATTTCACCTCACAGAAGCAGGTTGTTATTTTCCTTACAAGTAGACCATGGTTGATGGACATTCATGCACTACTTGCAACGATAATGAACTGCAGGTCATATGACTAAGGGCTCGTTTACACGAGCGTGTGCATTTTGCGCACGCAAAAAACGCGGCGTTTTGCGTGCGCAAAAGGCACTTGACAGCTGCGTGTGTCATCCCCATATGACGCGCGGCTGTGTGCTTTTCGCGCAGCCGCCATCATTATGACACTCCGTTTGGTGCTTTTCTGTTTACATTCATAGTTTGACAGCTGTTGCGCGAATCACGCTCGTCCCACGGAAGTGCTTCCGTGAGGCATGGGTGATTTTCACACACCCATTGTCTTCAATGGGTGCGTGCTGCGCGAACAACGCACAAATATAGGACATGTCGTGAGTTTTTCGCAGCGGACTCACGCTGCGCAAAAATCACGGACTGTCTGCACTGCCCCATAGACTAACATAGGTCCGTACGACACGCGTGAAAATCACGCGCGTTGCACAGACGTATATCACGCTCGTGTAAACGAGCCCTTAAGATGTAGCTTTGGCTTGGAGGTCCACATGGTAATACACTATGAAATATACTGTAGTGCTTATGAACTTCCAAACAAGAGCTACAATTTAAAGGGGTATTTCTAGAATAATGACAGTATTTTCAGATATTAAATAATATTTACTTAAACACCCAATGGGTCGGGTATTTTGTGCAAATACAGACCCTGGATTTGTATCACCAGTTTCTCTGGGTGTTCCTGGGGAGATGGGTTGTTAATACCTCTTTCTTCTACAGACTTATCAGGATAATTACTGCTCAAAACAAATCGAAGTCCCTGCATAAACCTAAAAGCAGTTTTTTCTATACACTATGGATTAGGGTTAGACAGTGAGTCTGGCTGGGACACAGGTCCTGCCGCCAAAGATCACTGTGTCACCGTGCCTGCATCGCAGGTAGTGAAAGTCAATACGGCCACATGGCAACCCACAGGTTGCGACAGCCGTGACACAACAGTTGCAAAAAAATCCAGCTGTTTCGGATTTCTTGCGACTGTCTTGTCGCGGTCACATTAACTGTCATTACCTATGATGCAGGCAGGGCGCCACAGCGATCTTTGGCTGCATGACCTGTGTCGCAACCAAAGTCGCCGTGTAGCCCTGGCCTATTTGAAAAATTTAAGTTGCCCTGTGATTGGCTGCTATGGGCAACAAGGTTTTTCTGTTAAACAGTTTTGATAAATGAGGCACATTATGGCCAAAATATTTGCTATATGATAGACATTCTTGATGATATCACTATTCCTGCACAGTCTTCTTTCCAGTCTAACGGGGCAAAGTAATTTTTAATTTAGCTTTTTTTTTAATAACGCTGAGGAGGAATGTCAAGTTAACCAAATTTATTTTACCTTCATATTTCATTTTGGAAAATGTCAATTTAGGGGTTTAAGGGGCCTTTCAGTTAGTAATGGTCTGGAGGATGTCAATATGCGGTATGGTAAAGCTAAATAAATATCACCGCCACAGAGTTACAAAATTAGGCTAATTAAACAAATGAAATCACCTCTAAACATGATACCCAAAATAGTTCTAGATAGGTTTCCTTAGAGCCAAAGGAAAATATAAAAAAAAAAAACAGACATTTATAGCTTTTCATGTGGTGTGTAAAAGTGTGGTAAGAAAAAAAAGTCAGTATTCTCCTGGTCTTTTATCTATTTATACATGTCCTAATTTCCTGTACATTCCAATGGTGAGAAACGTTCTGAGTATGAAACTGAACAAAGAAAGCAACATAGAAAAATAGCATTTATACACCCATTTGTTTTTACCCTTTAAATTTACATTTGTTCCCCTCACTTCAAGCATTATAACACTCTGGAAGGAAACTATAGCACGTATCATGCTGGTTCATCAAAATAATCCGAAAATTACTATGAGATTTACACAGAGAAAGCAGTAGGAGATTTCTGTACAGTTTTCTATAACACGCTCACCCTATATAAGCAACGGGGGGAAAAAATATATATGCGGTAGCTTAATAATGTTTATTTATTGCTCAAAGTCTGTGGAAAGTTGGGTGACAATCCATTTGGGCATTGTAAAAGCTGCCCTTAAAGGTGTAGTGTCAATACAGACATGACATTTCTCAAATAAGCCTTTTTTATCCATAGCAATCAATTAGACGACGTTGCCCTATCCAAAGATATCTGCTTACCACGTATAGTAGACGGTTTCTTTGTTACGCTGTGTTGAACGCGTTTCATGAGCGGTTTCAATTGAAGTTGCTGTGCCTGCGCACTGGTACTGGTTATTCTCTATTCTACCAGCCAGGAAAACACACAGAAATGGGCACGTGTAATAGCCTTGAGCTATCATGCTTGTACAGTGAAGGAAATAAGTATTTGATCCCTTGCTGATTTTGTAAGTTTGCCCACTGTCAAAGACATGAACAGTCTAGAATTTTTAGGCTAGGTTAATTTTACCAGTGAGAGATAGATTATATTTAAAAAAAAACAGAAAATCACATTGTCAAAATTATATATATTTATTTGCATTGTGCACAGAGAAATAAGTATTTCATCCCTTACCAACCATTAAGAGTTCAGCCTCCTCCAGACCAGTTACACGCTCCAAATCAACTTGGTGCCTGCATTAAAGACAGCTGTCTTACATGGTCACCTGTATAAAAGACTCCTGTCCACAGACTCAATTAATCAGTCTGACTCTAACCTCTACAACATGGGCAAGACCAAAGAGCTTTCTAAGGATGTCAGGGACAAGATTATAGACCTGCACAAGGCTGGAATGGGCTACAAAACCATAAGTAAGACGCTGGGTGAGAAGGAGACAACTGTTGGTGCAATAGTAAGAAAATGGAAGACGTACAAAATGACTGTCAATCGACATCGATCTGGGGCTCCATGCAAAATCTCACCTCGTGGGGTATCCTTGATCCTGAGGAAGGTGAGAGCTCAGCCGAAAACTACACGGGGGGAACTTGTTAATGATCTCAAGGCAGCTGGGACCACAGTCACCAAGAAAACCATTGGTAACACATTACGCCGTAATGGATTAAAATCCTGCAGTGCCCGCAAGGTCCCCCTGCTCAAGAAGGCACATGTACAGGCCTGTCTGAAGTTTGCAAATGAACATCTGGATGATTCTGAGAGTGATTGGGAGAAGGTGCTGTGGTCAGATGAGACTAAAATTTAGCTCTTTGGCATTAACTCAACTCGCCGTGTTTGGAGGAAGAGAAATGCTGCCTATGACCCAAAGAACACCGTCCCCACTGTCAAGCATGGAGGTGGAATCATTATGTTTTGGGGGTGTTTCTCTGCTAAGGGCACAGGACTACTTCACCGCACCAATGGGAGAATGGATGGAGCCATGTACCGTCAAATCCTGAGTGACAACCTTCTTCCCTCCACCAGGACATTAAAAATGGCTCGTGGCTGGGTCTTCCAGCACGACAATGACCCGAAACATACAGCCAAGGCAACAAAGGAGTGGTTCAAAAAGAAGCACATTAAGGTCATGGAGTGGCCTAGCCAGTCTCCAGACCTTAATCCCATCGAAAACTTATGGAGGTGAGCTGAAGATCCGAGTTGCCAAGCGACAGCCTCGAAATCTTAATGATTTACAGATGATCTGCAAAGAGGAGTGGGCCAAAATTCCATCTAACATGTGTGCAAACCTCATCATCAACTACAAAAAATGTCTGACTGCTGTGCTTGCCAACAAGGGTTTTGCCACCAAGTATTAAGTCTTGTTTGCCAAAGGGATCAAATACTTATTTTTCTGTGCACAATGCAAATAAATATATATAATTTTGACAATGTGATTTTCAGTTTTTTTTTAAAAATATAATCTATCTCTCACTGGTAAAATTAACCTAGCCTAAAAATTCTAGACTGTTCATGTCTTTGACAGTGGGAAACTTACAAAATCAGCAAGGGATCAAATACTTATTTCCTTCACAGTATGTACTTGTAAACCTGACATCATTCTGAATATAGACAAGCAGTGTGGGTCCAGGCTGCTGCACATACTCAAAGCCATCCCATCTAGTGCGGAGATGTTCTGGAAATCTAGGTGGCTGTGACTTGTGGCCATGTGTGGGCAGGCTAAATCAGCCCACCAAATGGTAAGTAGCAGCAGGGATAAAAAGGGGTCCCGGTAAGTTAAATTTATTGAAAAAAAAATATATAATAATATATAGGCATAACCTACCAATACCTAACACTGCCTAATAAACAGTTGGGCTCAGACAACCCTTTTAACGGTTGTCAGTTTTAGAAACAAACCATCTAGTATACCTAGATAATTCAGAAAGAGCAGAAAATAATATTAAGAGACTTCACACAAGAGCTCAGAAAATGACATCCTAGATATTTATTATTTCATGGCCAAATGCACGGAGATCTGAGTATACATTACAAAGGGAAATTAGTAATAAAATAAACATCAAAAATGGGATATTTACTCTATACTATCCTCTTTACAAGCCAAAATGATAGAAATTACATGAAATATCCACTTAACATTCGATACTAGAGGATGACATATACAACACATTGTTAATGTAAAACATCAAGCACATGATACTGGATTTCTAGTAGATGCAAATTAAGTGCTGCCTGTCAATTTGGAGAACAATAAGCATGTATGCAAATGGAAAGCACTAAATGACTTGTTCTCATATCATAGGACAGAAAACACATCCTTCTTTTGTGGACTTTGGGACATACAAGAATGATGTCATAAACCACATCAAGCTGCCGGCCTTTGAATGCCGCAAAACATCCCGTGAAGGCTTCAGCTAAGCAAGAAACACACTGTGCCGTCTGCCTCGATCGAGGAAAAAAACAATGAGCCTACTTTGAAAGACAAAACTGTGCTGCTTAGCCAGTCAATAAAGGCTCTTATGACCTTACTTCACCCTGCCTTCTGCCGGCCAAACATGAACTTTGAGAAACAAATTCTGGAGGCTTGCACTTTTTTTATTAGCATAGGAAAAGTGAGTAAATTTGATTCCTGCTTTTATTTTTTCTTCAGCTTTACTTTAAAATCAATAGGCACCAGTCTTTTCAATATATAGCGCTATAAAGCTCTGACATTATTAGTCACATCCCTATCATTTAAATAGGCACTTTATTAACATGCTGAAAACGAAGTAGCCCAACAATTCTATTCCAAGTGGTGTAACTTCAAGATCAGGAACAGGACCCCACAACCATTACGTGCTATGTATAGTACTGGTGTCCTCCTCCGACACCACAGCCCCCTCGTGATTGCAACCTCAAAACTGTGTATGATTACACCCCTCTCCATTCCTTTAGAAGCCAAGTTACATATGTGTTTAGCTATTGGGAGATATTTTGAAGGTTTTTACAGCCAATGGGGTTTAGAACCATTTTTGCATCCCACACGTGTTTACCAATCTCTTCCCTTACTGTAACCTATCGCCTTACTGATACCACTTACCTTATTGCAAAAACCATGTAACCGTTTACATAGTCTGAATAAGTTGATTAATTGTGGAAAGATTTTGCTTTAGGCTTTGTTCACACTTGTATGTCAGATCTGTCTTCAAGTGGATGTTGGCGAATCATGGCGGATCACATTGATTTTAAAGATGTCCATTGGGTTTACAGTATTTTTGATGGCAAGAATTGTGCCACAGACTGCGCTATTTTTGCCGTAAAAATTAAGAAAAGGGTGACAAACTCTAGGGCCTCATGCACATGACCGTGCTTTTGAGTTCTAAATGTATCCGTATTTTTGCAGACGCATTTATTTCTATGGCCCCAGACCATGGGCACAAAACCGTGGAGGCCGCAAATCAGGGTCGAAAAACTCAGGGCAAGTCATTTTACGCTCCGGATTTGCAGCTTCACAAACTGGTGATGTAAAGGGAAATGTCCGCTTTTTAATGGAGATGGGGGGGTTATGTGTTATTAACTTACCTCCCTCCCCCTGCGTGCTCATGAGTCGGCCGCTGACGTCATATCACCGCGCTGACACATGGGAGCCGGGCGCAAACGGCACTATTGTGCCTGTGCCTGGCTCAGGAGCGAGTGTACGGGCGGGGATTAAATAGCCCTGCGCCGGTGCGCTCGCGCTCTTGTACCTGCCTCCCTCACCGCTCTACCAACAGACCTTGTACCTGCCTCCCCCGGCTCCACCAACAAAGTCCTCATCACTCCTGCTCCACCAACATCCTCCTCCCGTCACAGATGCTCCCCTGGACAACGAGCACTATGTATCCACGTGTAGCAGCAGCAATACGTAACAACTCTCCCCCCTACACATTTCCCTGGTTTAACCCTTCACCTCTCTTCCCCTATACGAGCTTATACCTACACTTATCCCTTACTTCTCCCCCCTACACAACGAGCTTATACCTACACTTAACCCTTACTTCTCCCCCCTTACACAACGAGCTGGTGCCCCATCTTACCCTTACTTCCCCCTATACAACGAGCACAAACCCTCTATCTCCCTTACACCTGCACTACCTACACTTTCCTGGTAAACCCTTTCCCACCTGTCTGCGCATTACCTGCATATCCCCTGGTCCCTTTATCCTACACATCCCTGGTTAACCTTTTAGTGTATAGGGAAAAGTTAGACATAGGTGGGAGGTCTCATAGATGGTGTGTATTGCAACTTAACTTATATGTATGTTTAGATAAGTGGGTGGTAGTATAGATTAGTATTGTGATACCTTGTTTATAATACTGTGCCACGTGTAGTGTCAGTATACTCAATACATATTAACTTGTTATGTGTATTGGGGTATACTGATACTATACTGTGATTATTTACTGTGTCCGGTGTTTTATATCCAAGTGTGATTATTGTTTGTATTAATAAATATTGCTTTATTTATAATACAATTGTATACACTTACTTAGCAGCCAAGTGATTAGATTGCCGTTAATACAAGAGAAAGGTAGTGGAAACTAGGCATAACCATAGTGACCCAGATAGAAAGGAGGTAGTAAGAGTGGGCGACACTAGCCAGTGAACCCCACTATTATACCAGCCCTTTAACAGGTGACATCAATGTTTTTTTGTTACGGATCCGTCAATCCTGATGACACACAACAAAAGTTTTTTTGTAAACAAATGGACCGCAACTGATCCGTGGTTGTGCGGCCCAGAAAACCACTATGGTAATGTGCATTAGGCCTAACAGCTCATGAGTTACAGTATGGCCTTTCAGATGTGCACTCTGTGGTCTGTTAAGAAGCAAAAGTGCAAAACCTATGAGGATGAGTGTATATTTTAAATCCTAGAGGATCTTTAACTTTTCTTGAAGCTTTTATGTATTACTAATGACACTGAATTTCCATGTCTGGGCCAAGACTCTGGTCCAGCATTACCATTTAGCATTACTATCTTTGTGGAACCCGAGTTTCCAACAGAAAGACATGACGTCTGCACATCCAGAAATGTCACAGTTTAGTAAGCTTCCAGAAGACTATGAAGAGTAATACCAAGGGCTTTGAGCAGTAAATATATAATGTCTTTCAATTACTGTACTTCATTGTGAAAACAGAGCAGGATTTCAGAACACTAAAGTCCATTTTCTGGGTAATATTAACCACTGTAATGAGTGGTATACTTTAAAAACTATCACTATTTGATGAACGCTGGTGAAAACAAAGTGAGTGTGCCAACTAATCTGCCCTGTGTTCATTCATGATACTACCTTATGCCAGTCAGGTTACACAGAGTTTTACCAGTTGTGTGTTAAATCAGTACATTTTTCATCAAGTAGTATTAATATTGTAAAATATGGCATAAACTTCCCATTATAATGTTTGCTCTGAACTGGAGTCACTGTGTTTGGTTACTGTGGGAGCCATTAAAACGATTTTATATTGCATTTTAGTTTAGAATAAGTTATTAATTTTGTCCTGAAAATGCTCTTGGCAGCTGATCAAATATTATACGACCTTTGTGCTAATAAAGTGGCATTACAAAAAATGTAGTGCAGACCAAAAAATGTTGGGTTCCAATGCCATTTACTTTCACAGTTCCCAAAGAACTTGTTCCCACCAGCATCCGTAACAATCCTGGCTCCTGGGCTTCAGTACCTTGGAGAAGGGCAAAAGTACACAGTACTTGGAACGACTGCCACTGAGACTTGGCACGTATAATAATACTATAACAACACAGCACTTAGTGCTGTGTACTCTTAAAATGCTCCATTGTGTTGAGCACTGAAGTCAAGAAAGTTATCAGCATTAAGACACTTGGAAACTGAGAGGTTTAGAACAAGATATCCCCATACCCCTGCCAATTAGTATTATTATTATTAAGTGGCGTCTAGTAGTTTTCGACTGGCGACCGTATGGATAGTCATCTGCTCAATTCCACAAAAGATACAATTGTCCTCAAGAATATTCTTTTGTCATATATTTAAATGTACACATTTTACTTTAACCATTATCTTGCCTTTAAAGTGGTAAGCCATTATTGCCTATCTATAGTGTTTTCAGAGTGTGATTTTAATGCTTTACATGCATTATGGGTTGACAGTCTGCAGATTTCATGACATGCTGTTACTTGTATTAATTATTACTACTAAATGTTATAAACTTCTAAACAGTTAATAACATTTGAAGTTCTCAAACATTTTGGAATATATAAGCTCTAATTATTAACCCGCTGGTTGATCAGGATTACAATTATTCACAAAAACTGCTGGTTAAAGATACCAGTTGCAAAGTCGTAGCTAGAAGCCAGTTATTACTCCCATACTATTAGATTAGCTTGCCCAGCAATTCCTACTTGGAACAGGGAAAATACAGAAGTGGAACATATGAAATGACCTATGGCTTTCCCCACAGCAGACAATAGTGCTTCATTACAAAAGTTGCAAACTGTGACCCATTCACAGACTACCGGCTGCTGTAAATAGAAATGTCTATGATTGGGTTGCCCTACGTTTTGGATCGACTTTAGGTAGGAGCTACTCTGTTAATAACAATATATTATGCCACACTGTATGTGAGAAATGATATGAAGGCGAGTGTGAAAGAGACAATAGTGGGTGAATACTGTGAGGAGGTTGAAACCTTGTGGGTGGAACTAGAAAGGGAGGTAAACACTGAAAAAATTACTTTTGGTGTAATCTATAGACCCCCCAATATAACTGAGGAGATGGAAGGTCAGCTATATAAACAGATGGAGCGGGCTGCACAGGCGGGTACTGTAGTGATAATGGGAGATTTTAATTTCCGGGATATTAATTGGTGTCATGGTTCGGCTTCAACTGCAAAGGGGAGACATTTCCTCAACCTGTTGCAGGAAAATTTTATGGGCCAGTTTGTGGAAGACACGACAAGAGGTGAAGCTCTGTTGGATCTGGTCATTTCTAATAATGCAGATCTTGTTGGGAATGTCAATGTTCGTGAAAACCTCGGTAACAGTGATCATAATATAGTTACATTTTACCTATACTGTAAAAAACAAACGCAGGCTGGGAGGGCAAAAACATTTAATTTTAAGAAAGCCAATTTCCCCAGGATGAGGGCTGCAATTCAGGATATGGACTGGGAAGAACTAATGTCAAATAATGGAACAAATGATAAATGGGAGATTTTCAAATCTACTTTGAGTTATTATAGTGCAAAATTTATTCCTATAGGTAACAAGTATAAACGACTCAAATTAAACCCCACATGGCTTACACCTTCTGTGAAAGGGGCAATACATGACAAAAAAAGGGCATTTAAAAAATACAAATCTGAGTGTACAGCTGTAGCCTTTGTAAAATATAAAGAGCTTAATAAAATCTGTAAAAATGTAATAAAATTAGCAAAAATACAAAATGAAAGGCAGGTGGCCAAGGATAGTAAAACAAATCCCAAAAAGTTCTTCAAGTATATAAATGCTAAAATGCCAAGGTCTGAACATGTAGGACCCCTAGATAATGGTAATGGGGAGTTGATCACAGGGGATCAAGAGAAGGCAGAGTTACTAAATGGGTTCTTTAGCTCTGTATATACAACTGAAGAAAGAGCAGCTGATGTAGCCGCTGCCAGTGCTGTTAATATATCAGTTGATATACTGAATTGGATGAATGTAGAGATGGTCCAAGCTAAATTAAATAAAATAAATGTGCACAAGGCCCCGGGACCAGATGGGTTACACCCTAGAATTCTTAAAGAGCTTAGTTCAGTTATTTCTGTCCCCCTTTTCATAATATTCAGAGAATCTCTAGTGACTGGTATAGTGCCAAGGGACTGGCGCAGCGCAAATGTGGTGCCTATTTTCAAAAAGGGCTCTAGGTCTTCCCCAGGTAATTATAGACCAGTAAGCTTAACATCCATCGTGGGGAAAATGTTTGAGGGGCTATTGAGGGACTATATACAGGATTATGTGACAATAAATAGCATTATGAGTGACAGCCAGCACGGTTTTACTAAGGACAGAAGTTGTCAAACTAACCTAATCTGTTTTTATGAAGAGGTGAGCAGAAGTCTAGACAGAGGGGCCGCTGTGGATTTAGTGTTTTTGGACTTTGCAAAGGCATTTGACACTGTCCCCCATAGACGCCTAATGGGTAAATTAAGGACTATAGGTTTAGAAAATATAGTTTGTAATTGGATTGAGAATTGGCTCAAGGACCGTATCCAGAGAGTTGTGGTCAATGATTCCTTCTCTGAATGGTCACCGGTTATAAGTGGTGTACCCCAGGGTTCAGTGCTGGGACCACTATTATTCAACTTATTTATTAATGATATAGAGGATGGGATTAATAGCACTATTTCTATTTTTGCAGATGACACCAAGCTATGTAATATAGTTCAGTCTATGGAAGATGTTCATGAATTGCAGGCAGATTTAAACAAACTAAGTGTTTGGGCGTCCACTTGGCAAATGAAGTTTAATGTAGATAAATGTAAAGTTATGCATCTGGGTACCAACAACCTGCATGCATCATATGTCCTAGGGGGAGCTACACTGGCGGATTCACTTGTTGAGAAGGATCTGGGTGTACTTGTAAATCATAAACTCAATAACAGCATGCAGTGTCAATCAGCTGCTTCAAAGGCCAGCAGGATATTGTCGTGTATTAAAAGAGGCATGGACTCGCGGGACAGGGATGTAATATTACCACTTTACAAAGCATTAGTGAAGCCTCATCTAGAATATGCAGTTCAGTTCTGGGCTCCAGTTCATAGAAAGGATGCCCTGGAGTTGGAAAAAATACAAAGAAGAGCAACGAAGCTAATTAGGGGCATGGAGAATTTAAGTTATGAGGAAAGATTGAAAGAATTAAACCTATTTAGCCTTGAAAAAAGACGACTAAGGGGGGACATGATTAACTTATATAAATATATTAATGGCACATACAAAAAATATGGTGAAATCCTGTTCCTTGTAAAACCCCCTCAAAAAACAAGGGGGCACTCCCTCCGTCTGGAGAAAAAAAGGTTCAAGCTGCAGAGGCGACAAGCCTTCTTTACAGTGAGAACTGTGAATCTATGGAATAGCCTACCGCAGGAGCTGGTCACAGCAGGGACAGTAGATGGCTTTAAAAAAGGGTTAGATAATTTCCTAGAACAAAAAAATATTAGCTCCTATGTGTAGAAATTTTTCCTTCCCTTTTCCCTTCCCTTTGTTGAACTTGATGGACATGTGTCTTTTTTCAGCCGTACTAACTATGTAACTATGTAACTATGTAACAAATAACCTACAGGAAGGGTAAACGCATAGGGGATCGAGTTGTACATAGCCATTTAACCAGCTTGAAAAAACAAGGGTGTTGGTTAGATATACAGAATAATGGCGGTTTCAAATGCGGACACTGTAAAGTGTGTACATCTGTGCAAAAAAAGGCGAGTGTGTGTGCGGCGCTGACATGCCAGGATTGATATGTATGCGTCTCTCTAGGAGGGGAGCAAATCATCGCCACCCGAGTAGTACACTTCCCCAGACGTCATGGGGGAGTGTTAACAGGAAGGGGGGGGGGTACTGGGTTTAAAAGGACAGGGAATTCCTCTTTATTCTGATATCAGACGCAAGGAATAGGCGCCGATATTTGAAACCCAAATATTATAGGTAAATGATTCCTTGCTACTGCAAGTATGCTCTCTTTGTAAAGACAGCCATAATAACCTTTTCCAGCACCTATGGAATCCGGGTAAGGCTGGTTCTGGCCCATCTCGTTTGGCAGAGAGGAAACGCGTTGGGAGGATTTTTATATGGAGAGAGGATCCACGATCCCCTGATCAAACAGTAGATAATATCCAGCATCTGAATGGTTAGGGGGGCATTGTCCCCTATATTCCATTACAATAACTGCTAATTGTATAAAGGGAACATAAAATGAAATGTCTGTGAAACTCTCTTCTAAAAAGCAATAATATATGTGAATAACCCTTTATTGGGTGAATATCTTGCTGTCCAATTTGACTAAAAATTCTCGAAGAATAATGTTCTGGATACATGTTACACGAGATGCAATGTGACCTATGATTCCCTTTAAACTCTAGGCATTCCATAAACAGGACTATTACTTAGCGTAAATTAACAGACGTGAACAGGAGGAACTTGTGGTTGATGCTACCGCTTTAAGATTCCACTTGATCAGTTTGCTCAGTAGTACATTTTGATATATAGTATTTTCATCAGTTCTCACCAGAGGAAGACAGTCAATGTTGCAAAGCGTCATTAACTCAATAGAACAAGTTTACAGCTTGGCTAAGTTGACTACACATAATTTCAGCGCATTACAGCACAGTCGATTAAATTTATTACTTGGCTTGAGGTATTTGGTCATCATAAGCAGCTTGAGTCTGCCTGTGTCACACATTTAGGAACATCAAAGCAGGTTAAAAAAAAACAAACTAGTATTTTCTGTAATTCCATTGAACAAGCTTATGTAAAAAGGATATGCTAAACTCAGCTAGACATAACCACAGGGGACTCACCAATGAACCTGGATTTATATTGTTTTCAGTCTTCTTCTTGCTTGTGAGTTTGGCTAGTTCCATAATCCTATGCAGTCTCTGGGTTCTTAGATCTGCAATAAAGAAAAAAATTGTAAACTTTAATTAAACATCAAGATCAGAACAGAAAAACACCAGGGAGTTTATGAAGTTTAGTTTCTGCTGAGAGGTTTAAGATACTTTTTTTGTGTAATCCCTATAAAGGGATTATGAATGTAATTCCAGGTTGGTAATGCGACATGTTGCCTAATATTACAGGATAACATCCTAAGGTGTTAAATTAATGTTAAATTAAGTATGTTTTTGGAAGAAAAAAAAGTCATAATACTGATTTTCAGACATTGGCACATTTGCTAGTTACCACCATTCATGTATCAAATGCAAACAAAATGGACAGCTATCAATTATCTTTCTCATAAAGACAACCCTTTTTTAAATTAAAGGCATCCTGGCGATCGGCTGATCGCAGTTCCGGCTTCAGAAACCCATGTTGCTGCTGTAGAGGAAATGTAGCGTTATATGCCAGCCATTCAATTGAATTAACGAGTCAGGTCAGCCAGAGCCGATCTTTGTAAGTAGTTCTCTGCCCTAGCTAATACAGGTAGGTCCCAAGTGGATGATGTTCATATGTCCTATGAAACAACCCCTTTATGACATACACATAAACAGAAACCCCAGTCTCCATATAAAATCAAGGTTGTAGTCATTTGCAAATGTAATTTTAAAGCCTTTTCTTTAGAAAGTTAAGACATTAATTCTGCAGACCTCTCCTTCTAATTCATTAATAGGAAGTGGTTAATATTATCTGCCATGTTGTAGATGCAGTATAACCTCAGCCCGGCCACTGGTCACTGCTAGCTCATATTTCACTTGCCACTCTCCCCCCTCCGCGCTCACACTGATAAGACTGCTTGCTTGAAACGGTGCTAATGCTGCAGTGATAACTAGCAAATTCCCTCTAGAGACACAGACAGATTGCAGTTTCCAGTTTGGGTAACATAATAATTTAGTTATATCTCTCACTTGGTCACTGTTTCAACAGGGAGAAAGTAAAGGGCTGCAGCAATTCAAGCCTCCTTCTACTTTGCCCACAATAAAGTAAAGGGAGTGGGCAGACTACAAGTGAATAAAGGTGCGTAAAACACTCTTATGATTCTAGATAAAAACCAACTTGAATGTATACACTGGGGTGCATATCCTAAGGAGTTTTTGTGAAAATTCTTAATGAGGAAATGGCCTTCATCTCATTGCAAAATCCTGTATTTGACCATGGATACACCTTTATATAGCATAACTGTTGTAACTAATCTGTTCCTGCAGAAGCTAGCCTTATGTTACTGGTGCCTGCTGGTTCGGCAAATGTACATAAGTCTTTGAAAAAGGAGAGTGATGGAAAAAGCCAAAGCAAAATACTTAGGCCCCATGCACACGGCCGTGCCCGTACTCACAGGCCGCGATTATGGGCATGGTCGTGTGCATGGGGCCTGAGTGTCCAACCAGCAAAAGTAGTAACAGAATTAACAATATATTTTGTTATATAACTAGAGTAAGCATCTGGAGACATTTAAGAGTAAATAAAGCGGAGAAGAGGATTTTGAGATGTGACAGAATCAACTAACCACACTTCTCCCTGTTCATGTTGAAGATCTATGACTTCACCAATACCTCCACCAGATATGTAACAGGTCAGGTTGGTTGTTAGAATGGTTTTATGGGGGGGGGGGGGGGGGGGGGGTGTCAGCATTGTTTTTTGGTTTTTTTAAGGCGTTATGTTGGGGATTATCTTGGAAGATGTGACAGAAGTTAATGAAACTTTTAATGGTACAGATACAGCTACATTTTACACGTATTAATAATATTGATCAATAGCAGAAGAAAAATGAATGGAAACAAAGCAGAACAAAAGGTCTTCTTCATAGTAAAAAGAGAAATGAGTAGTGAGTGATAATAAGTAGCCTGTTCATTTTCAGTAAGGTTTATTATGAATTGAGAAGCATGGGTTCGGGTATAATAACTAAACTTAATAACCTATAATGGGATTTAATGTATGACTTGGTGCTATTAATATGTTAAGCAATACACATATTTGGCACTACATTCAATCAGCTTTTAACCAACTGTTTTGCTGCATGTAAAAATAAATGCAAACTCTTAAGGCTCAAAGCAGCTTATATACACAGGGATCATTTTAATCATTAATAATTATTATTTGTCTAATGCAAAGAGAAGGTAAATGCCAAGATCCATAAATACAGCCAACTCTGGCGAATACTTGCGTACATGTCAGTGTTACAGAGACAAGCTTTCACCAGCCTGACCTAGGTATCTCCATTCAGAGTGTGTTTCCCTTCTGGTAAATAAAACCCTGGAAAATGACTTTGGGAAGACCATTAGTCAGGGACCTCAGTCATTATGAAGTCTACCTGTTGTTTGTTAAAGATCTATATAAAGAAGAGAGGAGAAATTGCCAGCTGGAAAGACATTTGTTTTAACCTGATGGAACAATGAAATATCCAAGTCCAGTGCAATAAATATTACTTCTCCACCTTCCCAGCCTTTGTGTGATAAGCTTTATTCCACAGTATCCATCTCGACTTGAATGGTTGTTAAAATTCAGATACAGAAATGCCATGTTAGGGTGCGTTCACTTATATCGGTTGCGTCAGAATCAGTTTTTTGTCTCTCAAATGATTACAACTCATTCAAAAACTGATGCAAAAATGTATCAGCAGCCATCAGGCTTTTTAACAATTTTTTACTACAAAACCATCAGTTGCAAACGGTTGTCGTTTGTTGTCATCAGTTTTTAACATCACTTTTTAACACAATGGTCCACCAAAAAGGTAGTCTAGGGTCTGAAAATGTGCCAATTTTATCAGAGTGGAGCATAGTTTGTGATAGATTAGATACATGATAGATTAAATACATGTTGTGTACTTGTCATTTCACAAAACTTCTGACATGATCCTTGCATGTCAGGGCACTCCATCTCTACTCCTGCCTCAGCGCTACACTGAAGTCTGCTACTCACCCGACACCACAATTGCTGTTGTTCCTATTCACACGATAGGGTCCAGAGGTTTTTATCCGTACCGTGTTTGCATTTTTGATGGCTGATTGTGACCTGTTTTGCCACAGTGCCCTCTGTAGATAGCGCCACAGTGCCCTCTGTAGACAGCGCCACAGATCCCCCTGTAGATACCGCCATTGGCGCTCCCCCTGGGAGCGGAATTCCCAGCCAGAGCATCGGCCATGCTGTGGCCTGGGATTCCGCTCCCGGAGGAGTCCCTGAAGTCACTGTCCATATGTGGACAGTGATGTCAGGGGCTCCTCTAGGAGGGAAAATCCCCGGACAGAGCACCAGCAACTCTCTTGCCGGGGATTCCGCTCCAGGAGTAGCCTCTGACGCCAGTCCATGTATGGATAGTCTACAGGGAGATAGCGCTATCTACAAGGGGGCTGTGTGTCTGGCACTACCTAGAATGGGGGCTGTGTGTCCGGCACTATCTACAATGGGGGCTGTGTGGTGCTCTCTACAGGGGGCTGTGTGGTGCTACAGGAACGGAATCCCGACCAGAGCATTGGCAATGCTCTGGTCGGGGTTTCCGATCCAGGCGGACCCCTGACGTCACAGTCCATATATGGACAGGGATGTCAGGGGCTCCCTCTAGTAGCAGAATCCCTGGCCAGAGAGTCAGTAATGCTCCAAGGACCTCAGGGAGCCGGCCATAAAAACGCTGCAGGAAAGTTTTTGGATCCGGCTGCTGCACAGGTCCAGCGCCGTATGGCGCCACAACTTATCTCCCATGTGCCAGAACAGATCCCATAGAAAGCTATGGGATCCCTTCTAGAATCAATTTTCCCTCCGGCTTTTCTGCAAAACGCCGGACGGAAACTGAAAGGGACAACAGATATATGTGAACGGCCCCTTACAGTGTGAAGTATTAACAGAAAATCTGTCATCACAGCAACAGGTTTTTTGTTTTTTTTGTAATTAGAAAGTTCAGTACAAAGGGAACAGCGAGTCATAGGAACACAAGGCATCAATAAAATGACATACCAGAGAAGAGGTATTTTATCACACAGCAACAATAGATTAGAGCATTAGACACTCAGGTGGGTGAAAAGGAGTGTCAAAATGGTAAGCTTGTAAGACAACCATGGGTTCTAAGCAATAAAAAAGGTCCATGTTTTCCCCTGCAGCTTGATAAACATATAAAACAATTTATGAGTTATGTCACTTAGATGTCTTTAATTGTTTGAATAGTTAATCTTTTAACGGATTTTGCTTCTTTGTGAAACCAAGAACATATTTGCATTAATCAGTATATAGAGATAACACATTAGCTATCATGTTCCAAACGATTTTGAAAAAACTGATCACTCTTAGTAGAAGGTGCTCCTGCGCTTATGTGAAAGATTGAGCCAAATCCCCAGTCGAGGCAGAATATCACAGTGGGTGGAAATGTATTTCTTTAAAAAAGACGTGCAGTAAAACAGCATATGTCTCAATGTTGTTTTTATCATCTTTTTATTGTTTAACTTTTTATCGATCACCGAAGAAGGGATAGGAATACAACACTCCCATTATGAACTGTCTCCCGCACCTTTGACCCAGAAGTGGTTCCTGGTCAATCTGGGTATTTAACCCCTTCCACTCGTAAACAACTTTCAGATTTTCGCTTTTTCCTCCCCACCGTCCAAAAGCCATAACTTTTTTATTTTTTCCGTCGATATAGTCCTATGAGGGCTTGATTTTTGCGGTACGAGTTGTAGTTTTTCGTAGTGCTATTGTGCCATATAATATAGTAGGAAATGGGAAAAATTAAAATAAAAACAGCGATTCCTCCATGGTTTCGTTTTTACGGGATTCACTGTGCAATTAAAACAACATGTTAACTTTATTCTGCGGGTAAATAAGATTACGACTATACCAAATATATATTTAGTTTTTTCTATATTTTACTACTTTTACAAGTAAAATCTAAGTGTAAAAAATTTAATTTATTTAGTGTTGCCAAATTCTGAGAGCCATAACTTTTTTATTTTTTTCGTCAATTAAGTGGTATGAGGGCTTATGTTTTGCGGTATAAGCTGTAGCTTTTAATAATACCATTTTGGGTTACATGCGACTTTCGATCACTTTTTATTCCATTTTTTGTGGGAGATGGTGACAAAAAATAGCGATTCTAGCGTTTACAATTAATTATTTTTACGTCGTACACCGTGCGTGTTAAATAATGATATATTGTAATAGTTCAGACTTTTATGGATGCGGCGATACCAATTATGTTTATTTAATTATTTTTTTACTATGCTCTAGGGGGAAAGTGGGAAAATGTTTTTTTTTAAACTTTTAATTTTTTTTTACATAAAAAAAACAACTTTATTTTACAAATTTTTACTTTTTTTTCTTATTAGTCCCCCTAGGGGACTTCAACCAGCGATCGTTGGATCGCTTGCACAATATATTGCAATACTAATGTATTGCAGTATATCGTCTTTCTGACAGGCTTCTATTAAGCCCTGCCAGAGGCAGGCCTTAGTAGGAGCACAAAGATGGCAGACCTGGGGGCCTTCATTAGGCCCCCAGGCAGGCATAGCAACCATCGCCACCCCGCGATTGCATTGCAGGGGGCGCGATTAGCTGCTAGATGGAGTCGCCCACTTATTGACTGCGGCATTTAATGGGTTAAACTAGCGGGATCGCGCTCGTTAATGTGAAGTGTCGGCTGTAACATACAGCCAAAACTCGCACCGTATGGAGCAGGTTCACTCCATGAGCCCGTTCCATACTTCCCCTACCCGGCTATGACGTAACCATACGTAAAATGTCAGGAAGGGGTTAAGGAGTGCATTTTTTTCCATTATGTCACAAGCCTGATGAAGACCTTAGTCCGAGGTCGAAACGCGTAGCTTGTTGGACCACCATTGAGACATATGCTGTTTTACTACACATGTCTTTTTTAAAGAAATAAATTTCTACTCACTGTGATATTCTGCTTTCTGACTGGGGATTTGGCTCGATCTTTCACATAAGTGCAGGAGCGCCTTTTTACTAAGAGTGATCATGTTTTTCAAAATCATTTGGAACCTCTTCTTCACATTGACTCCCGCTGATTTTCCAGCCGCCGGTGTTCACTCTGAGGGCCAGCAGACTGCCTATATACGGAGCATCAAGGCTCCAGACGTTTGACAATCGAGTTGTGCCGACCACCTAGCACAACTCTAAAAGGTGAGTGTATTCAACACATATACACTAGTGCTATCAATGACCACCCTGTTTCTGCGGCATTACCCCAGAGGAGCGCAAGGTCTCTTTTTTTCTCCATATCATTGTCACATTAGCGATCATAATAAGGGGAAATATAAAAAGATATTGGATTCCCTGAACAAACATTTCAACCAAGGACTCGTGGGTATCAAATAAAAAAAACACAATTATACATCCTCCAAAGTAAAATGATCAATACACCTAAAAATATAGAAATATTTAATATTGAGCGGGTCTGTTAACTAGGGTAGCTTTTTAGTTAATCTGCTGGATACAAATATAACATGTCTGACAACTTGCTCAAGTAGAGAAAATGATCATCAAGTTAATAGTTTCAGAGCCATTGAAAGTGTGAATGCGGACACTAAAAAAACATATATACGTTAGCTTACCATATTGTGACTTTGAGCACAATATTGCTGCTCCTATAGTTCATACAATATCTGATTCACATACATCATTCTTGGTCATGGCCATTTCTATTGAATGATATTTTCAGCTCTTTTTCCTGGCACGTGTTCGAAATCAAATCTTTGGGATATACGATTACAATGTTGACACAATACAAACTGTTTCGAGCAGCTGTATAGACTGCATGGTTTCAGGTTTTTTTTTTTTCACAAGGAGACACATAAACCTGAATTGTGGCTCCAACAAAGCTGAGTTTTCTTGTAACGAACTGTCAAATAAATGCTGGCTGATATACAGTTTGGCACAGAAAAACGACTTTGCTGTAGCGGCCCTGGTCTTCAGATACATGACACATGGTTTTACAACATGAGTAATGAGCTGTTGAGTGAACAGCATAGACTAATTACTATGTACACTTTTTTCAGCCACTAGATCAGTTCTGCTGTCATAACAGAATTCAAAAAGATATAATATATTTAACCTGAAGTCTCCTCATCATCATCAACTGTTTTTGCTAATTTTACTAATACAGCCATATAAATGCATTAAGAAAACAATCTGTCTTATCATATGGATTCTCAAACTAGCCATAGCTTAAAAACATCCTGAAACGTAGCTCTTAATTTAAGCATAGACCATGTAAACCATGTACAAAAAAGAAAGGGGGCCCATAGCAAATATTAACACGAGGCCCCTTCTTGACACCAACACACCCCTTAACTAACGGAGGCAGGAGGAATTGGTGCTTGTTTGCCCATCTCATTTTCTGGTCCTTGGGTTGACCCTCCACATCCTTTTTTGCTAAGTTGTAGTTCATCTTAACACCCATTAAAATAAGGGACCTTGTAACAACTGCATGGTCTGCCTCTATGGTACGTACAAGTTGTACAACCCTGATGTAAACGAAAATAATTTGATAAAGGAAATTTCTGCAATTGCTATTGTGGGTCAGCATTTTTTACCCTGTAAGTAAAGGATGGCCCCAAAGCACAATGGTGTTTGTTTTGCCTTTCTCTGCACCAAATGGCTAGACATTTAGAGACTGAACATGAAAGGTATTTGTTACCTGTCAAGCTATGTACAGTTCTGTTCACATCTGATGTATGCTTTTTCGGTCAGCGGTTTCTCTATTGTGCAGTCCTTAGTACACTCTGTAATACCAGATACAGCCAATGGACAAAAGTGGTGCTGCTTCTGGAAAAAAAATTAGGCCCATTTTTCTAATCCTGTATAATCCCTATAAAAATCTACATTGCTACTCTTTTCTGACCTTCTCAAAATGTTCATTGACGTGAGTAAGCAGGACATGGAATTTTACATCACCATGTTTATAACCACTTTTGAATTTCTTTTAAGGTACAGCAAGTTCATGCACAGTATGGTGTAACAATATGGAAATAACCTGAATACATTATGTGTGCATCATAGGTTGCACCTTGTTTTGTAAAATGATGGTTTTCCTAGAATGAGGGACTAAAATAAGAAATAACCAAGGAAAAGTAGTATGTACATTAACTGTTTAAAAGACCGAGACTAGATTATCAACACTTGAAGCTAATAATAATGGTTTTAAAGTGTAGCTCCACCTTTGGTTATATAGTCTGTAAATAAAAAATGCTAGCAATTCCAGAATATAAATGTTTTTTAGAACTTTTCTACCCTAATCACTTATTATGGATAATTATTACTTTTTTTTTTTCCTTGGAAACCATCAAAAGTTAGGCTGGATTATGCTAATAGATCTTATTACGGCGTTATTTCTATTCTAATCAAGGAGTTAGTGAGCACCCCGAGTAGGTCTGCTCATTTATACATACACATCCAAAGAGTTGCATTCACATAGGAATACCCAATACTTCAATTCGGTATTAATAGGGTAATAGAGGACATCAGACCCACAACCCATGCAGTACAATATACTATTGTACACTCAATAGAGCATAGACATAGGTGCAATTGCATTTGTTTTTTTGAAGGATGGTGTAAAGGCATCCTTCAATTCATCAAGCCCTGTAGTGTTTTTCCAGACATTTGCAAAATAAAACACCGACCAGTATTTGTAAATATTAAAAACATTTTCCATGATGTTATCATTGATGGCCTATCCATAGAATAGGCCACCAATGTTTGATCAGTGGGACCTTCACTAATCAGAAAAGGAGAGGCCGCATGCTCATATGAACACCACATATTCTTTATCATTTACCCAGCCACCGTGGCTCTTCCATACAAGCGGCGATGTCTGGTGCTGCAACTTGTCACATCTACTACAATAGGAAAGGCTGCAATACCAAGCACAGCTGCTCATATGGACGTTTTGTGCTGATCGGTGGGGGTTCCAGATGTCGGACCCCAATGGATCAAACATTGATAGCTTATACTAAGGAGAACCCCTTTAATTGAAGAACGTAATAATAATAAAGTACTGGCATCCGCAGCAACATGAACTTTTTCTTAGCACCAGTAAAAGAAAATGAAAAATAAGTGAAAATAGCAAAAATGTTATGAAATATTACATCTTTACATTCAAATAACAAACAGAATTTGTTGTTCAAGAATTAAACTTAATTCAAAGTGAAGCTTCAGGAGGTAAAAACAAACGTTTCATTTTTATGGTTCAGAATGATTGAAAACCTTACTCTGTAATTAACAAACGCCTCAATTTGCACTTCAGGTTCCAGTAACCGGATTGTAATGATGCATTTTTCCTAGAATAATCCTTTACGTTTTATTTTTTCCCCAGAATGTTTACGAGAGGTCTGTAAAACTGTAACTGCAAACAGAGTGCCCGAAACCAATGGGACAGATTACTCTCTCTGCCTGTCCAAGCAGTACAAGGCTATATCATCATAACCATTTACTGCTTTCCAAATACTATATTATTTCCTTGTGCATACATGAGCTGTGGGCAAAAGGCCAGCATCTGCATTAGTATCTGAAATTAAATCTGTCTGTAATTGTTAGAGAAATTTGCTGCGACTGCTGTGTAAGACAATCACACATTGAAGCATAACTTGTAATGCTATAACTCATAACATTGCCTGCATGGTTTGGTTCACCAGAAATGCGATTGAAAATGGCAGCCAGCCATCCATCCATGCAAAAGCTTTTAGATTCATTTCCTCTGAGGTTTCTTTCCAATTCCAAGATTGATGATGCTTGTTTTAGCCTCATCTTCACTTGAGTTAATGATCATATTTAATTTCTGATAACTAAAAACACAAATGTAAAACATATATGTGAACTGGAACATGTGCCAGATGAGCTGGTCTGCCTGGGTAAATTGATGGCTGGAGCCTACACTGCAATCTTTGTCACGCTAGCCACAGCCCATATGCATGCTGGTAGCATCACAACTTTTGCAACAACGATCATTGCTTTGGGTGGTCACGGTGATAGACCCTTGTGAGATCTTTATGCATTTTATGGGACGGCAAGATTAGAACAGTGCGCTCCTACAGCCCACTGCACTACAGAAATCACCATGAAGTCCTAAACTTAGAACATCTCCCAGTCACAATGCCTAATGACATTACCAATTCTAATAGGAAGCATTAGACAGGCAGTGGACAGTATAATCACTTGACTTCACAAATTTGAAAATTCAGTTCTATTCTACTCCTACATCATATTAATACACAAATAACATTCCATTTGTATGTGCCAAAATAAACAAAGATGCCCGATAAGCATGGCTATAGAGCCAATAAGCCAAAATTCTGACTACTTTGCACTATCCGACTCCAGCGCCGACTCCTTCCTAAATGGCTCATGTATAATAAGTCTGGTTGTCTGCTCGCTGTGTAGAAATCTATGTGTACTTGTAATGTTCTAAGAAAACAGTGTGCGCTGTTATATGTCCTGGAAATCAGGTGCAAGTCTGAATGAGAATGAAATAAACATTTAAAAAGTGTATCTGCTATATTAGTTACCTGCCTTAAGATTTTTTTGCTCTTTCTAGCAGTTCTGAGATGTCTGCAGGCATGCCCACTCAGGGCCGATTTAACCGTAGACCATTTGGACGTAGACACAGTTGAAAACTTGTAAGGGGGGTTTGGGGGATACCCAGGGACGGGGGTAGAGCGGCATTGTTGTGTGTTTTCCCCTGTGAAGTTATATAGTCTGCATCCTATACCTGGCCGGGTGCCAAGGCGACTTAGCCTGGCAGAATGGATGCTGTTGGGCCTCTGAGTTGTTCCCCCTCCAGGTGATGTGTTGCGGCAACATTGGTTGACATGTGATACTGCACCTAATAGAGAAGGGACCCACTTAAAAAAGGTCACCGCGAAGTGCCCGTGGACTTATACAGGAGAAATACAGCATCAGCTCATTCTGAGCCCAACGCTAACACGGCAGATGAGTGTATTGGCTGCGAGGAGGAAGGAGGAAAGGGATATAGGCTCAGAGAATTGTACAGCAGAGCGGGAGACCGCGTGATTAGTACAGGACACTACAGCACAGCCCTGGTACTTACAGACCCCAGTGCAGCCTGTTAACATGGAATAAAGACAATATTAACCCTCAGTGCTTTAGTCTGTTCAGGAGGGGGATGGGAACCAACTCATTAAATTTTTGCACTGGGTCCACCAAAGTGTTAAAACAGCCCTGCACCCAGTAGTGAACTTCCAGTAGTGTCACCCCTGCACAAAAACAATATTAATAATATTTCATATGTTTTTTGGAAGCCGGAGTTGGATTTGGTACATTTCTAAGACTCCACAGCCCTGCGGCAATATAATCAGTGCAATATAGTACCCAGATAATGTCATACAGTGCCCAGATAATTAGTGCCATACCACGCCCATATGAATAATGCCTATTGCCTATACAATTAATGGCTTGGTAATTTGCTGGTCTAATCAAAATAAACACAACACACCACTGCATGTTCTGACAACAAACTGCACTCTAAATATGGAGGCTCAGTATTAAATTTTCTACTTTGAAAGTGGAAAAAAAAATGCTGCTGCGGTTTACGTAGAGAGGTGTACAGAGTATCCTTGTACTCAAGCTTTATCTAAATGCTTTAACCGCTTAAGCTTGTGACCTATTTTGGCCGTCAGGATGCGGCTATGTTTTTTGTTTTCTCATCGTTGCAAAACTTTTGCCCATCAGCACAACTGTATGAGGGCTTGTTTTTAATGTAATGTGGAACTTTTATTATTTTTTGGAAGGATAGCTCCTGTTGCTGCGACATACATTTACGTAATTTTTCCAGAACTGTATAGTTCCCATGGTGTAAATGTAAGACATGGGGTGGGTAGGCGTTTAAGTATAGTCATTTAAGAAATGTACTTTTGATGTATATGCTTAAAGAGGCTCTGTCACCAGATTATAAGTGCCCTATCTCCTACATAATCTGATTGGCGCTGTAATGTAGATAACAGCAGTGGTTTTTAATTAGAAAAACTATCATTTTTGAGCAAGTTATGAGCTAGTTTAGATTTATGCTAATGAGTTTCTCAATGGACAACTGGGCGTGTTTTTACTTTTTACCAACTGGGTGTTGTACAAAGAAGTATATGAGGCTGACCAATCAGTGACCCATCAGCCTCATACACTTCTCATTGTTCCAGCCCAGCATTTTCCACAGGACAGTGTGATTGTGCAGTGAAAGAAGCTGGGCTGGAACAATGAGAAGTGTATGAGGCTGATGGGTCACTGATTGGTCAGCCTCATATACTTCTTTGTACAACACCCAGTTGGTAAAAAGTAAAAACACGCCCAGTTGTCCATTGAGAAACTCATTAGCATAAATCTAAACTAGCTCATAACTTGCTCAAAAATGATAGTTTTTCAAAGTAAAAACCACTGCTGTTCTCTACATTACAGCGCCGATCACATTATGTAGGAGATAGGGCACTTATAATGTGGTGACAGAGCCTCTTTAATTCGTAGGTTCACTAAACTCTTAGATCTTGTACATATTGCTTTATACTTATTTCTCACTAGAATTGTCTTTTTCACGCAACTTTGTTTAGGGTCTTAGTACACTATTGGCCACAGGACTTCAGTACATGTTGGTTGTCCAGTAGATAATAATCTGGGCAGCGTCAACAGAAATCAGGGTGGGGAAAATGTAGGAGCAGGTTCCTGGAAACAACAGTCTCTAAGGGTATGTTCACACGGCCTATTTATGGACGTAATTCAGGAGTTTTACGCCTCGAATTACGCCTGAAAAGACGGCTCCATTACGTCTGCAAACATCTGCCCATTGATTTCAATGGGTTTTACGATGTTCTGTTCAGATGAGGTGTATTTTTATGCATCGCTGTCAAAAGACGGCGCGTCAAAAGACGCCCGCCTCAAAGAAGTGCATGTCACTTCTTAGGACGTAATTGGAGCCGTTTTTCATGGACTCCACTGAAAAACAGCTCCAATTACGTCCATAATGGACGCCGCGAAAAACGCGTGCACTTGTAAAAACGTCTGAAATTCAGGAGCTGTTTTCGCCTGAATACAGCTCCGTAATTTCAGACGTATTTGGCGTTGCCGTGGGGAACATACCCTAAGTTGTCATGTAGGGTGAAAACCATACCGAAGACAGACTCGGCACCAAAGGAAAAAACTGAATTGTAGTCACAAGGCTAGCCGAGGTCAAGCAGAGGGGTAATAGGAAGCCAAACAAAGTCTACATGTGTGCAGACCAGGCTGTTTAGGAAACCCCTGGTCTGATACTAACGGAACATTCTACGTTGTGTGGATTGTAGTGAATTTACTACACTACAGCTGACAAAAAATATGAACATTATATTTTATTAGAATATCTTATTTATACTGCTCAGGCCAAGCCTTTCATTTCAAGTGATCATAGGGTATCTCAACATGCCGTAAGGTGCTAAAACTATATTTCGAGATTTTGTTTAACGTTCACGAAGGGCCCTTTGTTGCATTTCTTCTGGTAGGACTCCTTTAAATACCAACTTGGATCTGTGAATTCTGCTGAACAGGGAATGGCATGGTAAACCACAGAGTTTATGAGGAATAAAAGTCAGTCCCAGCTAGTGTAAACTTTACCTCTTTGCTCAGGAAAGTGCCTTCTGTTATTTATTGTACAAGTACAGCACATTGAGTGAGACATTTTTCATCCATCCTGTCTAGCTTTGACTTTACAGCTACTACTTGTTGACTGGAAAATAATTGATGACCTACCATTAATCTTTATCGCTTCTTTACCGCATGACTATTGGATATGCAGTATCTGGCTATCCACAGGAATAAGTAGTAGATGTTTTATTTGAATAAAACCATATCCTTTTTCTAAAGTAAACCTCAATTTATCATTAACTGCAAATTTCGGCTTATTTTTTTTAAATGTTTTTTTATTAGTAGGAATATCTGTTAAATGGATAGTCTGCATTAGACAACACCCTCTGTTATACCTTATAAAGATAGAGTCATCTAATAGGACCTGTCTCTACCAGCTTAAGATGAATGTTGCTTACAGTGTGGCCTGAGAACAGCAGAGAATTGAAGACATCTTTACGCTGGCATCAAAGCTTTTATTTCTGATCTATCCATGATGGATCAAAAGGAAGCTTAGCGGATCCTTAAAGTAATCATTGACTTTAATGGGTTCTGTCTGGTCTTTTTTTTTTTTTTTTTTACTGGGCAGAATATCATAACAGAATACACTATTCTGTCAAAGAATGAAATGGAACCAAACTGGAGTTAATTGAGGACATAGAAATGGAAACATTTCCTTAAACAGACTGGGCCATTTGCACAGGCCCCAAAGTTACTTGCATCTTTTTTTTTTATAGGGACATATTAAAATCGTGGTGAATGTCACCGTAATGGTGCAATTTTAGCACAACCTGGAGAAGGCTTGACATTTTCAGTCCTTTCTTGTTAAAGAGATTCACAGTACATCATGTATTCATATATTACATATGACACTAAAAAAAAATTGTTCACGTTTTTGATCCCTAAAAAAAATGTAAAGCATTTGTACCTATATTCTAATTATAAGAGCAAATTAAATTAAGAGCAATTCCATCTGATTTTAGCCTGTAGCCCATGTGACTGCAAGATAGAACAGTTTGAAGAAATCTATGATCTGCAAACTACATTTTCTCTAGAGAAAGTACAGCCACCTAGCAACAGCCTCCTAAATGCCATCTGAAAAGAGGTTAAATTCATTACTGTGCATGTATTCACTATATCAGCTGAAGTCCTGACTAGGGCAGGTTTCCCCTCAAGTGAAGTGCAGCAAGGCAGGGCTTTACCTCAAATGCTTGTTCGTTGGCCAATCGCATCTTTTATACGGAATGGAAATAGTTGCTTGTCGGCATGATACATCTCCCTGTGTAAATAGGGTATGTGCTGCCAACAAGATGTAAATGTATGGGTCGAACAGTTGTAATAAGTGTCGTTTGTTCCCATACTCCCGGTCATTGCTCCATTTAAATAGACCAAATAAGCACCGATCGACATTCTATATTGTTGATCAGCACTCATTTACCAAGTAAAAGATTGCATGAGGGATGATTGGATGCTTGCCATTGAACCCTTTTCTAAGCAGAATATTTTAAGAAAAGTCAAGAAGTCGTGAAAACCATATTTTGAGTTGGGTGCAGCATATAGTGCTTAACATCAGACTAAGCTTTAATGTACAGATGCACGAGCAAGTGTATAAGTAAATACAGATCACTAATTCCTTGTAATTGACCTGTTGTGATACCAGAAGTGTTTTCGGTGTAACGCCTCATGCACACGACCGTTGTGCCACTCGGGACGTTTTTGACGGCATCCGAGTGGCACCCGATAGTCTTCACGGACCCATTCACTTTAGCGGGTGAATCGGGTCTGTGAAAAATGATCCGAGTCTCCGATCCGAGGAAAGCTAGGACATGTTCTATCTTTCCTCAGATCACTGATGGGACTCGGCCGGCGCACACGGTCGTGTGCATGAGTCGTTACACTTGTAAAATGCATTCTAGGTTAGTCATGTCCGAATAGCCACAAGTGTTATAGTAAGGCCGGATTCACACGAGCGTGTGCGTTTTGTGCACGGAAAAAACGCTGCGTTTTGCACGCGCAAAAGGTTCGTGTGTCATCAGCATATGGTGCGTGGCTGCGTGATTTTCGCGCAGCCGGCATCATGATGACACTTTGTTTTTATGCTTACAAACAGAAAAGCACGTCGTGCTTTTCTGTTTTCATTCATAGTTTTTACTACTGTAGCGCGCATCACGCACGGCACCCGGAAGTGCTTCCGTGTGCTGAGCGCGATTTGCACGCAACCATTGACTTCAATGGGTGCGTGCGGTGCGAAACACCGGTAAATATAGGACATCATGAGTTTCACGCAGCACACATACGCTGCGTGAAATTCACTGATAGTCTGAACGGCCCCATTTATTAACATAGGTCCGTGCGACGCGCGTGATTTCCACGCGCGTTGCGCGGACATATTATACGTTCATGTGAATAAGCCCTAATACTAACTCTAGACTTTTTCTTGTCTTCTATTTTTGCATTTACTACTTGTTTTGGCTATAAAAGCATCAAACACTGCCCTATGTGAATCTGCCATAACTACAGCCAGAAAAGCTCCCGTTGTACACACTAAGGCCCCATGCACACGACCGTAAAAATGGTCCCATAGAGTTCTATCAGCCACGGGTACCTTCCCGTTTGCGTACGGGAAGAGCCCGGGCCGTTGAAAAATATAGAACATGTCCTATTTCAGGCCGTAATTATGGCACGGGCAGGCGCATAGAAGTCTATGGGGCTCCTGTAATTACGGGTGTGACCCTTTTAAGGGGTTTTGACATGATTGTGACTTTTCCAGCCCCCCTTTTTTTTACGGGTCCGTTAATACGGGTTAAAAACGTGTGACACAGAACCCGTATTTACGGCCAGTATTTGCGGGAGGGAAAGAATACGGTCGTGTGCATGGGGCCTAAACGTGTCCATAGGGCTCCATTAGCCTGATAGAGGCCAAAGAGTGTCAGTTTGACCTCTGTCAGGCCGTCGCTATACCTTTTTATCGAGGTACGGTATAGTGACGTAGACTATACTATTCTACTCAGAAACATAAAAAAAACTACAACGCACGTTTTTTTACTTTAACAAGGGTTACAGGTACACACTTAAGGGGTTTTAAATATGTATTAAACTAACATTGTAATATACTTACCAATGCAAATATGTTGATGTCTTCTAATAGCGAGTAGTGTCACGTGACTCCGCAACCATCGGAACTTTTCTCTTCAACGGATGTGCCGACCGGTCTTCTATGTTCTTTACTTCCGGACGAGCTCCTCTTCCGGTCTTCTCCATGAACAGCGCGTCATCAGTGACGTTCCTGTAGTGGCCTGTTCTGAACGACTACTTTGTAAACTAGCGCATGCATGTTTAAAAAAATCTGTATTTGAATCACGCATGAACTGTAAATGAAAGAGCGACGGAAGAAAAACCAGGAGGTAAATAAACCTCTGAATGTAAACAAATAAGCATAATGCTAAAATTAAAAAATGATATTCAGGGAGCTTTATTGTTAAAAATAATAAGTGGTGCAGTGGTAAAAAAACAAAAAACATTTAGGTATCGGATAACCCCTTTAAGCGTATATGTCATGACCTTTTCTATAGCTATTCATTGCGTGTACGTTAAATGGATGCCATAATAGCCTATGGATGATAAATACCTAACAGTGGCATCAGTCACCCATAGTCTATTATGGCACCCGTTTAATGTATATGTAATGAAAATGTAATTAAAGTTTATGATGTATATGTTAAACGTATCCCATAATATTCTATAGTTGACAAATGCCCAAAAAGTTTATGTTAATGGCTCCTAAGTAATGAACTTCCTGACAGAGAAGCCAGCAACGACAAAAAGAAGAAAGTGGATTTTTCAATAAATAAGCACAGGGGGTGGCATATCTACATGTAAACTGTAAATTAATTAGTAGGATAAATAAATTAGTAGGATTTTAGATTGAAGCTGGAGTAATTTAATGGTAACTGTGTAATGTTTCATTTCACCTGTGGTGGCGCTGCAAGGGAATAGAATGCTTCCACACATTACATCTGATCATTGGGAGACCGAGCAGCAGAACACCCTGTTATCAGCTTATCCTCGGGGTGAGCTTCAAGCAAAAAGGGGTAGTTGAAAGCAGATTGTTCTCGTGATAGAACATATTTATCAGTGATTTTACATTTGAAGTGCAGGGTGTTGTTATTTGTTTTCATATGTTTTCATTTGCATGTTGGAAAATGTGGTTTGAAGAAGGACTCTGTGGCTAAGTATTAAACCTGTCAGCAAGCACTGGTGTTGTGTAGCAGGGTTGGTCCATATGTGGTTTTCTAAAGAAAATTGAATATTAAATGTCACTGTTGTTTTACAATAGCTATGACTTAAAGACACATCTGTGCTTCGTTGTTTTGTTCAATAAGTGAGCTATTAAAGCAAACTAAAAGGACAACATGGTGACAGTATAAAGAATGAATAAACAAATAGTAATGGGCATATTTAATAACATTGTAGCGCTACTTGCCATGGGTGACAACCAAGGTTTACTTTTCTATCTTAACCACACTACTGGATTCAATAGTTCACATGGAACAATGAACGAATTAACCCCCAGGAGTCATATGTATGCTAGACAAAACTTCACTAAGTTACTATAAATCATTTTGAGAAAATACTATTTATATTTTAATAGTGCTCTTGATATGCTTCAGGTTTTGCGGGATAAATGCAGATAAAATTTTTGCTTATAGAACCAATCTGTACTTCTTAAATATTTAAGCTGTCCAGTTTCAAGTAAATAAAGTGTAGTCATATTTTGGAAAAGTATGCAACTTTCTAACATACCTAGGGCTACATTTATAGAAACCGTGGTGTCCAAAAACATAAAAGCTAGAGGGTTCCTTTTTTTTTTTTTTTTTTTACTGATTGAAGTAATTTTAATATTGATTGAAAAGGAAACATTCAACTGTATAGTACTTTTTTTGGTTGGCTGAAAAATGGATTACAAAAGGGAATTTACTACAGCCTTAGCATCTATGAGCAGAAGCATGCGAAAGACTATCAGATCTAGAGGTAAGACTATGTTCACGTTAGGGTTGGGCGATTATGGCCTAAATCAAAATCACGAATAATTGAACATGTAACCTCGATTATGATTAATAAACAACTTTTAGGCCACACCCCTTATATGCATGCCACGCCATTGAATTAATATAGATCCCCTAAGCCTACTGTATACTACTGTATATAATACACCCTCTGACACAGTATAATGCCCCCATAGCTGGGCCCCACACAGCCTCAATAGTGCCTAATAAAAAAACAAAAACTACTCACCTAATCCCGTTCCAACGACAAGTGAAGGAGATCCCACTGCTCCTCTGGTCTGTGTGGCTTGGCACTTATTTTTAGGTTGCGCTGAACTTCTGTCATATACCGGTGCTTCAGGCATCCTATTGCCCACCCCATTTACTTCCTGTTTAGCCTCAATGCCCATGCGCTACAGTGAGTGGACAGTGCCCGCCCCAATAGTATATACGGATGATGTAGTTATATACTGGGATGATTAGGGTTATATACAGGGATGATGGTGGGCTGGTATATACAGGGATGATGGGTGCTCCTGTATATACCCCCCATACAGGGTCCCACATCATACCTGTATATACCATCCTGCCATCATCCCTGTAAATCACATAATCAACCCTGTATATAACCCCAATCAGCCCTGTAAAAAAAAAGCTCATCCCTGTATACAGGGTTGATGGGGGTTATATACAGGAATGATGGGGGTTATCTACAGGGCTGATATATACAGGGATGATGGGAATAATATACAGGGACCCCCATGATCCCTGTATATACCAACCCGCCATCATCCCTCTATATCACTCCATCAACCCTGTATATAACCCCTATCAGCAGTGTATAAACCTATTGGAGCGGACACTGTTCGATCACCGTGACGCGCAGGCATTAAGGGTAAACAAAAAGTAAATAGGGCGGGCATTGAGTACTCCATAGGCCAATAGGATGCCAGAAACACCAGTACATGCCATTAGTCCAGCGCAGACAGGCGCAAAGCAGTGATGTCATTACACCTGTTTGCGTTGAGCCGTGAGCGGCCAGCATTACACAGTGAATAGTAGAGCAGGGAACTGACAGCTCTACTATAAGATTCAACTGCAGATATAGTTGAAGCTGGAAAAAAACTAAATTCACAAAATGACCTCGTTATCTGCGCTCAATTTAGTTTTCAAATTTTTTAAGATTAATTGCCCAGCCCTAGTTCACATGTGCTTTGGAGCCTCCATCGCAGATTCCATCAAAATTAACGAATAAAAATATTGCTGCATGCAGCGCTATTTTTCCTGTCAAAATCAATGGACACCTTGGCGTGATAGATTCGGCACTGCGTCCTAGCGTCTTTATATGTCTTAAAGATTTTAAAGAGTTTGAATTGCCAGCGTTTGATGCTTGTTTTGCAGCTTTTTTTGCCCACAGCTGGTGTATCTAATGCAAAAACGGCTGAAAAAATGCTGCAAAAAACTTTTTAAACTAGCGCTGCAGGTTTTTTTTCTGCCTCCCATTGATTTCAATAAGAAGTCAGAGGTCGGAAACCGCTTGAAAAATCAAACACACTTTTTTTTCCCACTAGTGGCAAAAGGCCATCCAGGAAAGAAAAAGCCTCTGCCTCCCTTGAAATGAATGCAATGTGAACTACCCCTAAGGCCAAATCAACACGATGCATATTACGTGTAGATTTCCATGCGTATTTCCGTGCGGCAAATCCACAGCGAAATACAGTATCAGCAAATTAAACGAGATTCCATGAAATCTCATCTACACGTTGCAGATTTTTTCTGCATGTAAATTGACCTGCTGTGCGTATTTTAAAATCGGCAGCATTTCAATTTATATTGTGAATTGTAGCGGACTAGTTTAAAAAAACCTGCACCAATTTCCGCATCAAAATGTAAAAACTGCATCTAAAAACGCATAAAAAACTGCACTATTAGGTGCGGATTTTACCTGTGGAACTACCTGGTTTTGATGCGAATTTGCTACTCTAAATTCTGCCAGGTGTGCATGAAGCCTAAGAGTCACAAAATGCTTAATAAAGAAAGAGGGGGGGACCCCAGGTAGTTGGCAGGCACGATAATGATTAACAGGAAAAGAAAAGAGGATCGCCAGCAGGCGACAAGCCCAATTTACCCCTGAGGACGCTACTTGTTAGCGAAAAAATGTCGGGGGGCTTCTAATTATATTTTAATACCTACCACTAACCGGACTTACTATCTACCTAGCCAATTTAAAAATCTAACTTGCTGAACCTAGGAAGACTTTCTTTACCAATACCTACTGTATGCATGTACCTTACAGGCAAACTACCTTCTGTCCGGTCCCTGGTAGTGAGAATTTTAAAATTGTTTATGTGGTCCGTCTTGCTATATGTAGCTAATAAAGTTTATTTTAATAATTTTGGTATTTGGGAAATTGGGCTTGTCGCCTGCTGGCGACAAAATGCTTAATGGCTCACCCAGACTATGTTACCTCACACAGTCTCACTCAGACTTTCATGCACCATCAACAGCAGATGGAAATATATCTACTTCCTCTAGCCCTGCTCTAGGCCGCAGTTCCTTCACTCTCAAGGGCTCAACACTTGGCCACAGTTTCCTTTGTCTCAAGGGTTTTGGAAACTCTCAAACAGGCAGTCTCACTATGGGACTACAGACCACACCAGGTCTACTTTCATACACTTAATCACTACGGGAACAGGGCAGCTTTCTCTCTAGGGCCCTGACTTTCAAAGGCTCCTACCATGCTATTGCTCCATCCGAGTGCTCCACCCAGTCCAGTTTACTCTAGGACTGCACTTACCATGCCACTTTTCAGGCCTACAGGGCAACACGTTTACCACCCCCGCAGCTGTAGCTTCCAGCCTCAATGCAAAGGGACAAGCTCGCTCGCTGGCCTACCAGGTCCCGGTCTAACTTCTATACAGACCTACAGCACTCCGGTCTAACACCTCACGTAGTTCTTCCGCTCTCCTCTTATTAGTGCCAAACCTCCTCCTCATAAGGGCTCTCCTTTGCTTCCTCCAAACAGTGTGGCGGTGCAGTGTGTCAGTGTCACTACGCTATGTCCTCTGCCAGCACCAGGCTCTTACTGGGGCTAGTCAGTCTTTTATACCTCCCCTATAACGATCACCCAGTTGACTCTCGTTCCTAGTCCAGCTACAGTACCACACCCACATGTAACAGTGCTGCAAGACACCGCCGTCCAGCTAAACAAGAAGACAAAATAACATATACACAGCGCAACACAATATAAACATACATGGTGTGAACAGATGAACATCTTAGCAGTCTTTTAGTAAAACGTTGCAATCCTCTTAGGGCAGATTCACACGAGCGTTGCGTTTTTGCGCGCGCAAACAACGCGGCGTTTTGCGAGCGCAAAAAACATTTGACAGCTGCGTGTGTCATGCGTGTCTGATGCGCGGCTGCGTGATTTTCGCGCAGCCGGCATCATAGAGATGAGGCTTGTCGACGCCCGTCACTGTCCAAGGTGCTGAAAGAGCTAAATCTTTCAGCACCCTCGACAGTGAATGCCGAACACAACAGCGAAAAACCTGTAAAAAAAAAAGATAAAGTTCCTACTTACCGAGAACTTCCCGGCCGTTGCCTTGGTGACGCGTCCTTGGTGACGCGTCCTTGGTGACGCGCCTCTCTTGACATCGGGCCCCACCTCCCTGGATGACGCGGCAGTCCAAGTGACCGCTGCAGCCTGTGATTGGCTGCAGCCTGTGCTTGGCCTGTGATTGGCTGGAGCTGTCACTTGAACTGAAGTGTCATCCCGGGAGGTCGGACTGCAGGAAGGAGACAGGAGTAATCGGTAAGTTAGAACTTCGGGTTTTTTTACAGGTTCATGTATTTTGGGATCGCAAGTCACTGTCCATGGTGCTGAAACAGTTTAACTCTTTCAGCACCATGCACAGTGAATGTCTTCCGACGTCGCGGACCGTAAATTTTTTTGCCGGGTTCGGCCAAAACGAGTTTGGCCGAACCCGGTGAAGTTAGCTTCGGTTGTCGGGGTTCGCTCCTCGCAAAGACACTCCGTTTGGATGCTTGGAAACAGAAAAGCACGTGGTGCTTTTCTGTTTCCATTCATCCTTTTGACAGCTCGTGCGCTGTTTCAGTCTGTTCGCACGGAAGTGCTTCCGTGCGACCTGCCTGGTTTACACGCACCCATTGACTTCAATGGGTGCGTGATGCGTGAAATACGCAGAGTTATTGAACCTGTCGCGTATTTTGCGCAGCGAACAAACGCTGCGCAAAATACACGGACTGTGTGTACTGCCCCATAGACTTCTATAGGGCATTGCGTGCCGCGCGAAAACCACGCGGTCTGCACGCTGCCAAATCACGCTCGTGTGAATCCCCCCTTAAAGTGACAGGTAACTATTTATAAAAAGGATACATGACATGTCAGTAGGCTGTAAATGGGGGTACGCCTTACACGCCACTAGAGTTGTCTATTAAGTAACAATATGTTCTACATTCGTTTATAGGTTAAACTTATCTTATCCTCATTTCCTTGATATGCTGAAAAGCTTCCTGAAACCTAATTCTAAACATAAGTCAATGGAAAAAAAAAGTGTTCATGGAAAAATATACCATTAGGGACCATTCCATGAAATCACTGGCACATCTGCTCTTAACAGGTTTCAGCTGAGAGCATTGAATCTGAACTTTAAATGCAGCATTTTACAGTACATCTGAGAAAGCAACATGAGAAAATGTAAACTAAGAAATAGTGGAAAATGTGGCTTTTTTTGAAGGAAAATACATTTCTTAAAACCTCTCTTAACATAATAGATAATCTGCATACTTATAGCCATATATAAGTCATTATCTGCATACTTATAAGTGTGGAAACAATCAACAATCTGATGCTGACAGATCTCTTAATCTCGATATGTCTCTATTTATTACTTTGAATACATAAACCTGTTGTGAATGGGCTATTGGCCCGTTTAGTTCATTAACACCTTAAAATGGATCTGTAACTGTGCTATACTGCCCTATAGGTTAATTTATATTTTTCTTTGTGCAAAATTTTGGGGTAAAATATAGTTCAATTTCTGGCCAGACATAAGGAGTGAGTGTGAGCTCGGCTTCTTCTGCTCACAGATTGACAGCTTTCCCTGTATTCACGCTCATACAGGGAAAACAGTTTATGAGCCACTGTGGGCGGGAGAAGCTCGACTCACACACTCACCCCTTGTGAGTATATATACAGTACAGTGCTGTAATAAGTGCGATTCCCTTTATCATATGCTGCCCTCAAATAATTTAGCATAGGACTGATGACAGAGCAGCTATAATACCCCACCAGCCTGGTTCATTAACACATAAATAACCAACACAACTACTAGGTATTCCTGTTTTAAACTACTTAGGTGTTACTTTATTACCAAAAATTATATTTTCACATGTAGCCTTTGCATTTTCTGATTATATAGCCAATTTAAATTAAGCTTCACATTTACTTATAGGTGAAGAAAAAAATTTAATGAACTTACCAATCATGGAAATGAAAGACTTTCACAATAGGTGTGTGGTCTAATCTACTAAATATAGAAATCGGTACTTATCAACCTCTAGATGCCAGATGAATAGAAAAATATTTGGGCCAGTATATTAAACACATTGATTAGAAAGACGTGACTTGACCTTACGACAAAACGCACTGTTCTTCTACACTGGTTACTCAGAACTTCCATCAAGGCCTAGTAGTAGACTCGTCTAGTGTGTCCTCCCAATCTCTAGCATCTGCACCCTCTAGTCCTATTAATGTTGCAAACTTCATTCTTTTGATAAATCTGGGGCTGTCTCCATCCCGGATGCCCCACCAGTGTCCTCTCGGTAAAGTGAGCACTTTTTACTGAAGCAATGGTTGATCTAACAGCTCATGTGCCTAATACCCTTTGACTGACATAACGAAACATTGAAGTTAGAGGGTGGAACTGTAAACTTTGACCTTAATTTGACTGTAGGACTGATGGATTGGCTTGAGAACAACATCTAGGCCCTATCATTGGTAAAAAGATTCAAAAAACACTATCAAACATTAAAGTTTGAGGCTTCCCTGAAAGTATCTAATCAAAGTACTTGACAGGGACACTGGTTAAGTTTTTTCTTTGACATCTTGGGGCAATAACCAAGTGCCCCTGTAAGAATACACTGGGTCCATGATCAATTGTGTCGATTATTAGCAGAGTATTCATCCAGACAATATATGTACCCTACATGATCTTGTTTATTGGAGTGCAGTGTACTGTAATACTCCACATTTTACATTTAGAGAATAGTCTGTCTCCCGTTAGGATGCACCTTTGAGAAAGGAAGATCCCCAATAAGAGGGGGCTTCCATTTTGCGCTAATAGGCACAATTCGGGGATGTCCCACATATCTGCCGAATTTCTTAAAGACTAACAGCTGTCCAGAATAGTTTTCCCAGTTTTGACATTTTAAACAACAAGGAACTCTTTTGTATTCTTGGTGTCCTGGAAAGGACAACCTTTTGATTCCCCAGTAGACCAGTGCAGACTTTGCTTAATGGCTTGGGTGGCGTCCAATCAGTTATATTATCATAGAAGATCTTTTTATGTTATTACTTTTCTTCAAAGTCCATTGTTTCAGGAGACTATGACATCTCCTATTTTTTTCTTATATTCGTGCAGATAGATTAGCTGCACATCTACTAATGTCTTGGTCCTACTGCTGAGGTGTTGTTATTGCTCCTTGTTTCTATCTGTACTTTGTGAATTTTAAATCTAGTGCTTAATTATGGTCAGTATGTTTATATTATTGATGTGTAATTTATATTAGAACGTTACATACACTATTGCATCCATAAAGCCATAAGATTTGATCTTTACCTACTATTTGAACTCATTTAATTCCCCATATGTCAAAATTACAAAAAAATAAAAAAAAAGAGAGAAATTGAAAACAGGGAGTCTGCAAAAACATGTTGTGGACAAACATACAAAGTGAATAGTAACTTAACTCATTGCCATCACTTGACACCTATGCTTGTCATAAGCGCCTAGACGTGGCCGCATCATGCCGAGCAACTAATTAATGTTGATCGCGCGGACACAGCAAGTGTACCCGTGCGATCAAGAGTGAGGCAATGGCTGTAATACACAGCCACAGCCCCGCTCTAACGGTGAAGATCAGATAAAACTCTGATCTCTGCCGGTAACCCTTTGAATGCCACGATCAAAGTTGATTGCGGCATTCAAAGCTAAAATGAGAAGAGAGGGTCCCCCTTTGATCGCATCACAGGGAATCGAGGGACATACCTTATATGAGCATAAAGCTAATGGACCCCAGGGCTGTCTGACCATATTTCCTGTTGTTAGGGAATACTTAGATATGCCCATACAACTGCCTGTGTACTATCAGTACACAGGCTAATTTACTGGCTATATGCTAGTAAATGAAAAAAGAAAACCCAAAATTAAAAGGGGTTTTCCAGCCAGTAAAAATTAATGGCTTATCCTCAGGATAGGCCATCAATAGCTGATCGGTTGGGGTCCCACACCCGGGACCCCCGCTGATCAGCTGTTTTGAAGGGGATGCAGCGCTCTTACCAGCGCGGCTTCTCATTTATTTCTACTTGCTCACTGTGAATCGTCGACACATATGTAGCGGCGATTCACAGGTATTGCAGCCTTCTCCCATTGAAGTGAAAGAAGAGGCTGGACGCAGCTGCAGGCTTAAGGGAAGCCGACATGACCGTCCTGGTAGGGAAAGGGTTAATGTTACGAGGTCAGGGAAAGTTGAAGGAGCTGAAGGAGGGACGGGGAGGAGTTAAGGGGGGCGGGGGGGCCGTTACTGCGCTTCCCGCTGTTTCTCGGCATTGAGCCGGAAGCAGCGGGAGGAGTAACACACATTAAGCAAAGCTCCCACCCTCCCACCCTTGTTTTGTTACTCCTTAGGTCTTATGTACGTCTGTCTATGAGCGTTTTGTTTTATTTTGTGTGCTTATTTAACATGTTTTTCTTTTTTCCGGAGTAGGTTCTGTTGTCATGGCAGCTGGCGGGGGGAGTCCTTGAGGCCAGTCAGTACAAAATGGTGGGGGGGTCGCATCGGGGGTATGCGTCCCCCAAAAAAGGTACATGGTTGAAGACTTCATCGGGTGTTATCCCTTTGAAGTGGTCTTCTGGTAGAAGGTATGTCACTTGAAGGCTTCATCGGGTGTTATCCCTTTGAAGTGGACTTCTAGTGGTCGGTATATCACTTGAGGGCTTCATCGGGTGTTATCCCCTTGAAGTGGACTTCTAGTGGTTGGAGCCATCTGCAGAGGTGAACGGTGCTTCCGAGCTGGTTTACGGCTGGAGGTAATTAGTGGTTTGCAGATGGCTAATTCGGTGTGTTCTTGAAAGGAACATCTGAAGGGGCTTCAAGGACTTCCTCTGCTCGGGTTAATGTTAACGTTTAATTGTTATTTATGATTCTGACCCATGTTGGGTCATGTGAATTATTAGGAGGAATTCTCTGGTGGATTCCTAACTAGTTATCCGAATGTTTCGGATTTAAATTGTTTTTATAAAACTGTGAAATTAATAAACGGCTGCTGTGGCCATTTCACATCCAACCTCGGTGTCATGTGTCGTTACTAAATGGGGGTGGGGGATAGTATGGTTTAAGGTTAACACACGACTCTACCTAGGCAGGTCATGGGTTAAGGGGTTCATGAATTAGTAATATATGTTTTGTGCAGAATAAAATATTTATATTAATGACCCAAATAATAAGCTAATAGGAGGCTCCTGGTACTACAGGCATAACTGAATGTTTGTCACATCTGATATCAGTATGTGTGAAGAGCTTAGGCCCTCTTCACATTTCGTTATTGCACAGCGTTTAGCGTGTAAGTTGGTAAAGCTCCCGGCGTACACTCTGAGGGTATGTTCACACAGACTTTGTCTGGCAGAAAAAAATCTGCCTCAAATTCCTTCATGAATTTTGAGAATTACCAGATCCATTAACACCTCAGTCATCACCCCTATAACATCAGTTTTATTGCCCCGGCTTATCTTAATGATGTATCACCTCATGTACTAATTGTCTTTGTGTAACATCTTAAAGAGGCTCTGTCACCAGATTTTGCAACCCCTATCTGCTATTGCAGCAGATAGGCGCTGCAATGTAGATTACAGTAACGTTTTTATTTTTAAAAAAACGAGCATTTTTGGCCAAGTTATGACCATTTTTGTAGTTATGCAAATGAGGCTTGCAAAAGTCCAAGTGGGTGTGTTTAAAAGTAAAAGTCCAAGTGGGTGTGTATTATGTGCGTACATCGGGGCGTTTTTAATACTTTCACTAGCTGGGCGCTCTGATGAGAAGTAACATCCTCTTCTCTTCAGAACGCCCAGCTTGTGACAGTGCAGATCTGTGACGTCACTCACAGGTCCTGCATCGTGACGGCCACATCGGCACCAGAGGCTACAGTTGATTCTGCAGCAGCATCAGCGTTTGCAGGTAAGTCGATCTTACCTGCAAACGCTGATGCTGCTGCAGAATCAACTGTAGCCTCTGCTGCCGATGTGGCCGTCACGATGCAGGACCTGTGAGTGACGTCACAGATCTGCACTGTCACAAGCTGGGCGTTCTGAAGAGAAGAGGATGTTACTTCTCTTCACAGCGCCCAGCTAGTAAAAGTATTAAAAACGCCCCGATGTACGCACCTAATACACGCCCACTTGGACTTTTACTTTTAAACACACCCACTTGGACTTTTGCAAGCCTCATTTGCATAATTACAAAAATGGTCATAACTTGGCCAAAAATGCTCGTTTTTTAAAAATAAAAACGTTACTGTAATCTACATTGCAGCGCCTATCTGCTGCAATAGCAGATAGGGGTTGCAAAATCTGGTGACAGAGCCTCTTTAAATGTTGTGCTTTTTTCTAAGTCATTCATTTGTAAACTTGCCTGAAGAAGGAGCCTGTGTGCTCTGAAAGCTTCATATATAATTTTTATAGTTAGCCAATAAAGGTATCATACCTATTATACTTTTGTCTTTGACACATATGTATTTAACATTGCATATTGTTTCTGGCTAACAGGGTACTACACTTTTTTACTGTACTTTGAGGCAGATTTTGAAATGCCAGCATTTGTAAGCTTTTTTTCTCCGTGCTTTTTGCAGCGTTCTAGACGTATTGAATCTAATGCAAAATCTGCGGCAAAGAAACGCTCCAAATGAGTATCGCAGGTTTTTCTGCCTCCCATTGACTTCAATGGGAGGTCAGTGGCAGAAACCGCTCAAAGAAAGAGCATACCGCTCTGGGGCAGATTTGGGGTGATTCTTTGAGTTGATTCCGACGCTTTTTCCGTGGCAAAATCAGCGCCAAGAAAGGCCGTGTGAACTACCCCTAAATGTAAGCGTAGGGCTCCATTAGCCCAATAGAGGACAAGAGAGTGTCCTTTTGGCCTCCGTTGGGCTGGTATTTGTGGGTATACAATTTTTTGAGGTATGGAATAATGTAGTAGACTCCATACAATGGTCAAAAACGTTTTATACTTTAACATTGGAAGCCTATGGGTGACGTATGCCATTGTATCTTATATGTCACAGGAATACATTTAACGTATATCTCATGGGCTCTTTAATAGCATTTCTTGACGTACATGTTGAATCAATACCATTATATTTTAAGGGTGATGGATATGTTAAAAAGATGCCTAATAGTCAAATCTGTCACCCAAAGGCTATAATGGTATCCGTTTTACGGATAGATTATAAACTCTCATGACCCCATGTAGCGTCCATGGCCACGGGCCATCGGGTTTTCTCACCTCCCGACACCCGCAGCCATGGATCCGTGAGCGCTGGTCCCCATCTCGTTCCTAGGAGGCGCCGGCGCTCACTTCCGCTCCGGTTTGCTGTGTCCCGTAGGGTGTGCGCGCGCTCTTAAAGGGCCAGCGCGTGCACCTATAAAACAATCATCAATATCAACCACATGATTTCCTGGTCCATAAGGCGGCCGCAGCCCTTCTGGTCCTTGCCTGAGCGTTGTTCGTAATTCCCAAGTCTGTCTTGCAAATGGTCCCTTAGTTTTTCCCCTTTCCAGTTGATACCCGTGCCCGGTTACCTGTTCCTGTATCCTGTGCTGTGTTCTTGTTCCTGTGCCTTCTAGTTGGAGTCGTGTCTACTGCACCTGCTGTTGCTTTGCCACGTCCTGTGTCATCTGCCACATCCAGCGGGATCCGCCACATCTGGCGCAACCTGCAGCACCTGTGTCATCTGCCACGTCCTGAGGGATTCGCAACATCTGGCGCAACCTGCGGCACCTGCTGTCATCCGCCACATCTGGCGTTACCTGCTGCACCCACCTCCATCCGTGCTAGAGCTGCGGCCACTGTCTGGTCTATTCAGGTACCCTTATGCGGGACTTTGTATTTCTGGGGTTCCTGTTGTTTGGCCAGCTGCCTCCCTGCTACGGCGGTGCGGCCTAGTGGGTCCACATACCCACAAATCGTGACACCCCAGTTCACGATGTATCACTTTAACAGATACCATTGCACAGGGCTTGTACGGCATTGCATGGCATTGATATGTAATATGGCCATGTGTATGAGCCCTAAGGCTGTATTCATACAAAGTGAATGTTACACTGTATTAAATAGGATTTTAGAATAAGAAATCTCATTTACACAGTGCAGGTAAAAAGCAGGCAGTTTTCAGGGCATTCTGCGTTTTTTTGGGGGGTTTTATTTCTACAGCTGCATTCGCTGTGGGTTGCGGTTTTGTGCGGTTCGTTTTTCTTTAAAACCGTGACAACATGTCCAGTCTGAATATACCCTTAATGAGAAGTTAAGGTTTCTTTTTGATGGTCAGAAAAGAGTAGTATGCTGCTATATTCTGTACAAAAAAAACAAAACAGAAACCGAATATGAACCTGACAGACCCATTAAAATGTGGTTAAAAGAAAGAAATCCTAATGGATCATGATGGATTTGTCAAACTAATCATAACGTACCATGACAGATCATAACGGATTTGTTATTATATCTGTCATGGATCCTGTAAAAAAAAAAAAGTCAAGTTGATGGCTTCCAGACAGATTCTGGTACTCTGGTGGACCAGTCCAACAATGTACAAACGCCTACAGTACCCATACTGGATTCTCATGGTTTCTGCCTATGACTCTGTAACATGGACACATGCCATCGTGCAGACTTCCCACACTACCAGTTGCCATATACATTTTATTAAAAACCCAAACTATTGGACGTATACGATCAAAAGCGATGCAAACATATGGAACTGTATGCTTATATAGTTGCAATTGTTTTCCACAGAATTTCAGTATTAAAAAAAATACGAATACCTTAGCATATGTTTTTCACTGTGTTTTTTTTAAAATTGCTATAAAAATTGTAGCAGTCTACCATAAGACAAAAAAGTAACCTGCCAAACTTATGACAAAAGGAAACTAGACATGTATCGGTATGTCACAGTAAAATGTATGTCTCCATGCTTTTTTTTTATATACAGCCTGTAGATCTGAAATAGGGCAGAAACGTGATGTGAACCTAGCCTCAGGCCTCGTAATCATAGCTGTTGAATGGATCCAGAATACGGCACCCATACCGATGTCATAGGCCCATATTGTACCTCTGTGTGCCTCTGATTTTATGCTCCATGAAATGCTGCATTACAATATTTCTAGGGCACAATACAGTTGCAAGAACAAGTAAGTCTACCCTTTGGAATTTGCTGGATTTCTTCATTAATTACTAATAGATAACAATCAGACCACATTTTAAGTCACAATTAAAGACAAACACAATTTAACTAAACCAGTAACACATAAGAGTTCCACTGTTCATGTCTTTTATTGAACACGCATCCACAGTTCCAGTAAGAATGGTTAGTGTGAACCATGCCTCGAGATAAACATCTTACAGTAGACCTCATAAAACGTGTTATAGAGACGGATGAAGCTGAAAAAGGCTACAAAAGCACTGCTAAAAACCTGGATGTACATCCATTTACGGTTAGACTAATTGTCTACAAATGGAGAAAATCAATACGGTTGCTACTTTCCCTAGGAGTGGACGTCCTTTTGAAATCACTCCAATAACATAATGGGCGATCCTAAAAGAGGTCAAAAAGAACCCAAGGGTAACAAAAAATGACCTGCTGAAGACTCTATAAATGGCTAAAACCTCTGTTCATATCGCCACTATTAGAAAAACACTGAGCGAAAATGGTGTTCATTGTAGGACACCCCAATTGAAGATGCTGCTGTCCAAAAACAAAACAAAACCCTGTGGTCCGTCTCAAGTTTTCCCAAGACCAGCTGGATGTTCTACAATGCTTCTCAGAAAATGTTCTAGTCTATGTTTGGAGGAAAAAACACTGCACACCAACATCAAAATCTCATCCCAACTATGAAGCATAAGTGAGGGAGCACCTTGCAATTATTAAGGGATCAATGAGGGTGTATCAAATATTTTACAGTAGAATGTAAGAGCAGAAGTCCATAACCCCAAGCTTAAGACACATTGGCTGATGCAACAAGACAATGACCCAAAGCACACACTTAAATCAACTAAAGAATGGTTGAAAAGGAAGATTTGTGTTTCGGAATGGCCAAGTCAGATTCCTGACCTTAACCCTATCGAGATGCTGTGGCATGACCTAAAGAAGGCTGGGCACACAAGGCATCCCAGAAATCTTGATGACAGGGGGGGGGGGGACGGTCCAACATTTCTCTACAAACATTTCAGTTGCTAAAGGTGGAATCTAAAGGTTATTAAATGTAAGGGTACGCTTACTTTTTATCCCTGCACTGTTGATGTTAGGCACCAATAGTAGCACAAAGAGTGCCTATGGGTTTGTAAAAGGAAAAACATAGGGTATTTCTTTTTGACGTTGTACAGGGCCTGTACAGAAGGACAGATCATGTTTCCGTCTACGCTTTTGTACCCATAGGACACAATGGAAACAAGACAAAGCGAAACCATGATGCCCTTGTGAACAGAGACTTGTGCTGCTTTTTTATCTGCTTGGCAGATTATTGTGTAATCTGTCAGTGTACAGAACACACTCCTCCCTACATCTGACAAAGATAGGAGAGTGATGTCAACCTTGAAACTTTGTGGTACCAATACTATAGAGAAAATAATAATTAATCTCTTACATTTGTGTCACACTAACTTCTTATCAGCTGCTGTCAGTGAAGTAAAACTCACCAACACCATGCAGGAACACCACATAAATACCATTATTTTCTATAAAACTTAACAAGCCTCTCCTCACAAACAAATAATCATGGCAGTTATATTTGCGTACACATCACTGAACTCTAGCCAAGCTGGGTACTACTTTTAAAAACTATTTAAAAAAAGAAAGTGAAGATGTTACCCTTAGGAGCCGAACAGATGGCAGCTGTCATCAGAAAATGATTGGTTTCTTTGGGCAGCCTCTACTGTAGCACTAATGTTTGGAAATAAATCATGTGTTGCACAGACCAGAAATTCTGCCTTTCCCAGGAGAATCTAGAGATTCATATTAATGTGCATTCACATGTTGTGGTCATATTGCAGTGTTTCATATTAATGTGCTTTCACATGTCATCATATTGCAGTTGTTGCCGTGATTTTTGTAAAACCGTGCAATAGCAAAAGTCACATTATGACCGCAATGTGTGAATCCGCCCTTAGGATATGTTCACATGTGTTTTTGCACCTACAGTATTTTACATTGCAATGAACATACTGCAAGTACTTCATGTGGTACCTGTCCTTTGTAAGAAAAGATGTGGCACATTTATTTGAGAAATTTTGTTTGTGATACCGCATCACTTCCGCCAAATGTGAACGTACCCCTAAGCCTCATACACATGGCTGTGTTAAGTTATGTTTACACTTGGCAGATTTATTGCAGAAAGTTCCTAAATTCATGTGCTTTTGCCACTTACTGCAGTCCCCTGGCCCACTAGAGAAAATGAATGCAAGGACCCACCCTCTAGCTATACAGAACATGTGCACATCCACTTTTAGTTGCATTTGAAACTTTGTTGTTACCATTTCACATAAAGGACATATCATAAATAAGTTTTAGTAGGTTGTTTAAGAGAGAACTAATTAAATGTAGACCCTAGAGGCAAGTGATTAGCTCCAATGTCAACTTCAAAAGGGGTTGTTTTCTGCTGGACCTTTATGGTCCTGTTCTAGTGGAGGTCAATTATTGGGTCAGAATCATGTGTTCACTGGGTGGGCCAGTCCAACCCTATGCAGAGCCGTAATACCCCCATGTGCAAGAGCCCTAAGGCTGTATTCACACGTGCCGTTTTTATTGAGGTCTTATCACGGTTTTTGCAGAGGAAAAGAATACAGCACCTGCAGCACCCATACTATACCTCCGTGTGCCTCTGAAAATCTATGGAGGCACATTGGGGGTTTTTTCTCATTAATTCCGCTTGATAAGTTGTGGAGTGTCTACAGGGCCGTAACATGTAGTACAGGGTCCATGCACGCATTTTCTGTGTGCATAAGCTCTATTTTGTTATACCTGTCTCTGGCATGACATTTGTTGCAGAACTTTATGCAACAAAAAAAAAAATCAGTCCTGTACAACTGAATGTGGTTTGTAAAAACCATGTACACATGCTGCAAAAACAGCCCCACTCAGATGTATGGAAAATATTTGTCAGTTGCAGAAATATCTGCAAAGAATCTGACAAGTGTAAACATACCCTTAGGGATCTGTGTTGTATGGATTCACGATATAGCACCCATACCCTGCTATGGGTCCATATAGTACCTCTGTGTGCCTCCAATGCTTTACGGAAGCACCCTCCAACGCATGGCATAATATGGAGATATTCTCCCCTGGAACCAATGTGAATATGGTACCTCACAGAGACAACATATGGTTACTCAAGAACTCAGTATGCCGCCCTACTGGGTTTGTACACGCAGCAATGACGTGTGTATTGATCCTTAATCATTGTATTTTTTTTTAATATGCATAACAGGCCAGGTATGAGAAATAATTTTACCAGTATTATTAATTTATTTGATGGGCTGGGGGGGGGGGGGTGTTAAAGAGCCTTTATGAATGCGTCTTTGTGCGCTACATGTAATGTACTGCTTCCTAGCTGTTCTATACTGCTACATGTTCTGTACTGCTACCTACCTGTACTAGAAGAACTGTACTGCCATCTACATGTGCTACATTACCTGTTTTTTACTTCTATCTACCTGTACTACACATACAAGTATTGCTATCTACTTGTGCTACATCTACTGCACTGCTATTTGCCTATGTTACAAGTACGAATACTGCTCTGTACCTGTACTACATGTACTGTACTGCTCTCTTCCTGTACTACATGTACTATTCTGCTCTCTACCTGTACTGCATTTTCTAATACTGCTGTGTACCTGTACTACACATACTGTACTGCTATCTGTGCTGCATGCACTGTACTATACATACTGTACTGCTACTTACCTGTGCTACATGCACTGTACTATACATACTGTACTGCTACTTACCTGTGCTACATGTACTGTACTATACATACTCTACTGCTACTTACCTGTGCTATATGTACTGTACTTCTCTCTACTTGTACTACATGTACTGTACTGCTCCCTACTTGTACTGTAATGCTCTGTACCTGTACTACATGTACTGTACTTCTTTCTACTTGTACTACATGTACAGTACTGCTATCTACTTGTGCTACATCTACTGTACTGCTCTCTACTTGTACAACATGTATTGTACTTTGGGCCGGCCTTAGGATAGATGGAGCCCCGTGCAAAATTATCTTTTGGCGCCCCACCCCATCATTAAAAAAATGCCCTATAAAAAAAGGATAATGCCCCCCCACAGTCTAATGCCCTATATAGTGCCCCCACAGTATAATGCCCCTTTAGTGCCCCCATACAGTATAATAGCCCCTTCAAGGACACAGTATTTTGTCCTCTAATTGTGCCCACACAGTATTATGCCCCCTAAGTGCCACACACCGTATATTGCCCCCTGTAGTACACCTACACAGTATAATGTACGCTTAGTGGCCCCCACGCAGTAAAATTCCCCGCTCCCCTGGCTTCCACCCACCGCCCCCCTTTATAGATAGTGCTCCCATGTAGATTTTAAATTGAAAGCATTGTTTGACTTTTTATTTATTTATTTTTGCGTTTTTTTTTTAAGTTGTTGAAGCTAATGCAAAATACGCAGGCAAAAAAGCACCAAACGAGCGCCGCAGATATTTTCTACATCCTATTAATTTCAATTGGAGGTCAGAAGTGGAAACCACTTGAAGAGCATCAGCCCCCCACTCACAGTAAAATGACCATCAGCCCGCCACTTACAGTAAAGTGACCATGAGCCCCCCACTCACAGTAAAATGACCATCAGCCTGCCACTCACAGATTCCCCCTGTAGATAGTGCCACACAGCACCCTTGTGGGTAGTGCCACACAGCCCCCTTGTAGGTAGTGTCACACAGACCCCTTGTAGGCAGTGCCACACAGGCCCCCTTGTAGGCAGTGCCACACAGGCCCCCTTGTAGCTTGTGCCACACAGGTCCCCTCGTAGCTTGTGCCACACAGGTCCCCTCGTAGCTAGTGCCACACAGGCCCCCTCGTAGCTAGTGCCACACAGGCCCCCTCGTAGCTAGTGCCACACAGGCCCCCTCGTAGTTAGTGCCACACAGGCCCCCTCGTAGCTAGTGCCACACAGGCCCCTTGTAGCTAGTGCCACACAGCTCCCTTCTAGCTAGTGCCACATAGCTCCCTTGTAGCTAGTGCCACACAGCTCCCTTGTAGCTAGTGCCACACAGCTCCCTTGTAGCTACTGCCACACAGGCCCCTTGTAGGTAGTGCCACACAGGACCCTTGTAGGTAGTGCCACACAGGACCCCTGTAGGTAGTGCCACACAGCCCCCTTGTAGGTAGTGCCACACAGGCCCCCTCGTAGCTAGTGCCACACAGGCCCCTTGTAGCTAGTGCCACACAGCTCCCTTCTAGCTAGTGCCACACAGCTCCCTTGTAGCTAGTGCCACACAGCTCCCTTGTAGCTAGTGCCACACAGCTCCCTTGTAGCTAGTGCCACACAGGCCCCTTGTAGCAAGTGCCACACAGGCCCCTTGTAGCTAGTGCCACACAGCTCCCTTCTAGCTAGTGCCACACAGCTCCCTTGTAGCTAGTGCCACACAGCTCCCTTGTAGCTAGTGCCACACAGCTCCCTTGTAGCTAGTGCCACACAGGCCCCTTGTAGGTAGTGCCACACAGGACCCTTGTAGGTAGTGCCACACAGGACCCCTGTAGGTAGTGCCACACAGCCCCCTTGTAGGTAGTGCCACACAGCCCCCTTGTAGGTAGTGCCACACAGCCCCCTTGTAGGTAGTGCCACACAGCCCCCTTGTAGGTAGTGCCACACAGCCCCCTTGTAGGTAGTGCCACACAGCCCCCTTGTAGGTAGTGCCACACAGCCCCCTTGTAGGTAGTGCCACACAGCTCCCTTGTAGCTAGTGCCACACAGCTCCCTTGTAGCTAGTGCCACACAGGCCCCTTGTAGGTAGTGCCACACAGGACCCTTGTAGGTAGTGCTACACAGGACCCCTGTAGGTAGTGCCACACAGCCCCCTTGTAGGTAGTGCCACACAGGCCCCCTCGTAGCTAGTGCCACACAGGCCCCTTGTAGCTAGTGCCACACAGCTCCCTTCTAGCTAGTGCCACACAGCTCCCTTGTAGCTAGTGCCACACAGCTCCCTTGTAGCTAGTGCCACACAGCTCCCTTGTAGCTAGTGCCACACAGGCCCCTTGTAGGTAGTGCCACACAGGACCCTTGTAGGTAGTGCCACACAGGACCCCTGTAGGTAGTGCCACACAGCCCCCTTGTAGGTAGTGCCACACAGCCCCCTTGTAGGTAGTGCCACACAGCCCCCTTGTAGGTAGTGCCACACAGCCCCCTTGTAGGTAGTGCCACACAGCCCCCTTGTAGGTAGTGCCACACAGCCCCCTTGTAGGTAGTGCCACATAGCCCTCTTGTAGATAGCTCCCCATTCTTCCTGTAGATAGCGTCACTATAGCTCCCTGAAGAAGCGAAATCCCCATGTTGCCGGGGATTCCTCTCCTGGAGCGCTCCGCTTGAAGTCTCTGTCCATATATGGACAGTGACATCAGGGGCAACTCCTGAATTGGAATCCCCGTCCACAGCGTTGCTGATGCTGTAACCGGCGTTTCCACTCCAGGAGAAGCCCTTGTCATCTGTGTCCATTTATGGACAGTGATGTCAAGGGCTTCTCCTAGAGTGGAAACTCCGATCACAGAGTCGGCAACGCTGTGGACGGAGATTCCGCATCAGGAGTTGCCCCTGATGTCACTGTCTATATATGAACAGAGATATCAAAAGGAGCACTCCAGCCGCACGGGGATTCCGCTCCTTCAGGGTGCTACAGTGGTGCTAGTAGACGGCAGAGCAGAGAGATAACTCCCTGCTCTGCTATAGTGGTGTTGTTACCGCTGTAGCAGCCGCAGCGGATGCTAGCGGCGCCGACGAGCGGCACAGGCTCCCTCATGCACGGTGTCGCTGCTAGCAGCCGCTATGGCTGATACAGCGGTAGCGACGCCACTGAGTGAAGAAGCGCCCGGGAGGAAAGGCGACTGCCGAGGTGCCAGGCCCGGGCGATTCAGAAACAAGCAGGTGAAGGGAGCCAGCGCAGCACCCCCTTCCACCTGCTGGAGTGATACACCCTGGGCAATGGAAAAAAATCGCACACCCCTAACGCAGGCCCTGATTGTACTGCTCTCTACCTATACTATATGTACTTTACTGCTCACTACCCGTGCTACATGTACTGTACTGCTCTCTACTTGTACTACATGTACTGTACTGCTCTCTACTTGTACTACATGTACTGTACTGCTCTCTACCTGTACTACATGTACTGTACTGCACTCTACCTCTACTACATGTACTGTACGGTTCTCTACCTCTACTACATGTACTGTACTGTTCTCTACCTGTACTACGTGTACTACACTGCTATCTAGTTGTACTACATGTATTGTACTGCTCTCCACCTATGCTAAATGTACTTTACTGCTCTCTACCTACCTGTGCTACATGTACAGTGCTGCTCTCTTTCTGGAATACATGTACTCTACTGCTTTCTACCTGTGGTAGGACAAGTTGCTCTTTTGGATGGGGGTCGCACCTTTAATTATTATTATTGTACACTGTGTGTACTGTACAAAAGCTTCTGTGCTCAACATAGAAGTGATTCACTAGTTTCCTGCACCATGTTTATATGTAAGTACTTCCTTTATATGTGGCTTTTTAAAAAAATGACAAAAAACTAATTATTGTAAAAATATTTGGAAGTATTCATAGGACTTTGTCTATCATCACAAAAGGAAACCTCTCCACATGCATTCCATTATTACAAGCAGAAAATGAAACCATAGATTTCTCCCGAGAGAAATTTTTTTTGTAATAAATATCACAAGGATATATACCTAAAGTGCAAAGTACTAGGAAGCCTGCTCAAAGTAAAAAACAGTGAAACAGTAGAAACAGCATTTAATAGTTTCATAAGAAATATAACAACTGTATATACACACAATATGTCAGAAGTTCAATAGTGTTATAAATAAAATAAAATAAATAATAATAGTCCGAATCACCCATTACAAGAGATCACACATCATCATACACCACTGAACATGCATGTTGCCCTTTATTCCTTTATTATTTATTGCTTTTCTTTTCTCTCCCCTCAACCCAAACCCACCCCACTACTGAACTGACAAGGGAATAAGGGCAAAATCAAAATCTCAAAATTCTAAACAGAGACCCTTTTTCACTTGGGGATCCTATTTCTTTTTGAGAAGATAACATATTTGTAGTTAATTCAGTTAGTCATACATAACCATTTAAATGTTGTAGGTGATGACCTTTCTTGCTATGAGGAGCCGAGCTAGTAAAACAAGTTTTAATATGAGATTTTTCATATTTGTTGGCGTCTATAACCAGTCCACATCCCCAAGCAGAGGCTTTCAAAGGAATTCAAATGTAAAGTCCCTATCACAGGGTAAATGGGTAGCGAGACTGTCACGGGACCTGTAGATGATGGTGTGAACCCACTGTATCACCAAGGAATTTGACGTGGGGCTAAACCGGGAAGTTGAGTCTAAGGGGACCTAAGGTATTCACCCTTTAACCCCTACACAGGGATCTGGACTTTGCTGCAGGGGAACCCAAGTCACTACACCCGGAGTAGTCTCCCTTGGCAATGGCTAATGTAAACAGGCATAATACAAAACCGGCAGACAGATTGCGAGGTCTTGTATAGCATAAGTCAGGGTAAGTGGCAGAGAGACACTCACGGTTGGTTGTGCCAAGGGTCAGGGCAGGTGGCAAAGCTTTGTCATGGTTCACAGAAAGAGGTCAGGAAAGGCGGCAGGCAAGGATAGTTGAAGGTACAGGCAGAGGTCAATCATAGGAAATCCAAACTAAGTAAATGCCAGTATCACTAGCAGCTAGGAGGAACCTCATTGCTCAGGCATTGAAGCAGAGTGGGCGGAACTCTTTCATAGCATGGGTAAGCTGGGCAGAATATTGCAGCAGCAGTGGACAAGGCAGGAGGTGAGCAAGGCAGCGCGGGAGGCTGCCAGTAGCCAAAACAGGAGGAACCGCGACGGCTAGGAGACAGAAGACACCGGTGAATGGTAAGTATACGGTGCTGGGCAGTGGCGGCAGTCTTAACACACTCGTTTCCAAGATTTCATTTATCGCTTTTAAAAATATTTGTATATCTAGACAGTGCGCATACAAATGTGTGAATCTAACATGTTGCCTACCACACCTACAAGGCCAATACTTCCAAGGCATAATACAGACGGTGTAGTATAAAATACTGAGTGACTTTATGTGCACTATCAAATTAACTCTTTGCAAAGTACATTTCCATTCCTCCTCCCCAAGGGGCCGATATACTGGCCCTATTTTTACCTAGTATTGTGAACTACCCCTTTCTCCTTCTGTTGTATTAAATAGGTGTATATTCTATAAATTATTTATTTATGGTATATTCTATAAGTTGTTTTACATGTATTTGAAGCATATAAAAAATCTACTAACCTTGATACAAATAGTTGGAACGATTCCCAGGTCCTACCAGTGTCCACCGCGTGTTTTAACTGTAAATATCAAATCAAAAAAAGAGACTCTGAAATATTAGCATTCTCACACAGAAACAAATTTGTTCAATACACCATTTAAAAAAAAAAAAGAAAAAAAAAGAGAACTTTGTAAAGCCATATTTAAAGAGAACCTTTCACCTTCCCATACATGTGCAGCTTGTAATGGGCAGGGCTGCACAAACCCTGGGGCACTTGATATTTTTTTTCTAGCCTCCTTCGTTATTTAGATATCGGTGCTGTTATATTTGGCACCCGATATTTAAATAACCCCCTGAACTGTCAATGGGGCGTATAATGGCAAAGGGGCGTGTTACTATGGCAGTGACACTGTCCAAACAGCTACGGACAGTTTTACAACAAGAGCGAGGTCACTCATCAGCTGTCGGCAGACAAGGGAACATGTAATGGCAAGTGGGCGTGTCACTGCTGCGGAAAAATGCAAGAGCTGGAGAGAGGAGAGCAGTCATGCGCGTGCACGCTCGCACTTTTCAGCTCTCGGCAGACAAGACTGTGATCTCTTGCGGGAGATCACAGTCTTGTACTTGTCTGCCGAACTGTCAAGGGGGCGTGTCACTGCTACGGACAGTGTAAGAGCTGGAGAGAGGAGAGCGCGCATGCTGTAGCAGAGACACGTCCCCTTGCCAGTTCGGCAGACAAGTACAAGACTGTGTGATCTCTCGTGAGAGATCAGTCTTATCCTTGTCTGCTGACCACTGAAGAGTGAGAGCGTGCGCACACTCTCTCCTCTATCCTCGCTCTTGCTGTAACACTGTCCGTAGCTGATTGGACAGTGTCACAGCCATAGTAACACGCCCCCTTGCCTGTACACGCCCCATTGATAGTTCAGGGGGTTATTTAAATATCGGGCGCCAAATAGAGCAGCACCGATATCTAAATAAAGGAGGAGGGTAGAAAAAATAATGTTAAGTGCCCCAGGATTTGTGCAGCCCTGCCCATTACATGCTGCACTCAGCTGCACATTTATGGGCAGGTGAAAGCTTTTCTTTAAACCAAAAACTACCCACCTCAATCTTATTCCCCTCTATTAGTGAATATTATAAACAAGTGGTGTTCATTCAAATATTTCTGTAATCTGCAAAAATAACCTTCATCTGATTTATAAACTTAAAGTCTATGTTATGAACTTAGATGCGATCGATAACAGGTGGATCCTGTGTCAGAGACATGCAAGACCCGCTGTCACTGAACCTGTTAGTCAAGCTGACCTGACGGATTCAGTCCTCAGCGCAAGATACAGCTGCTGTGTATCCAGGATATAAAGCAGCTGTATTTGAAAAAGTAAACATTATTTTTAAAAAAACATTTTCAAAAGGTGTACACAGCCTTTGAAACGAATATTAAGATTTGGTTGTAGCTCCCCTTAACTATGGCCGATTGAATTGGGTTGGTGAAAATTATTGTGGTGCCTCAGCTTTTATATTCTATATTAATAAATAGTCCTATTAATTAGCTAGTCCCCTTGTGCAGCACCAGGAGTGTTAAAGAGGCTCTGTCACCAGATTTTGCAGCCCCTATCTGCTATTGCAGCAGATAGGCGCTGCAATGTAGATTACAGTAACGTTTTTATTTTTAAAAAACGAGCATTTTTGGCCAAGTTATGACCATTTTCGTATTTATGCAAATGAGGCTCGCAAAAGTACAACTGGGCGTGTTGAAAAGTAAAAGTACAACTGGGCGTGTATTATGTGCGTACATCGGGGTGTGTTTACTACTATTACTAGCTGGGCATTGTGTATAGAAGTGTCATCCACTTCTCTTCACAACGCCCAGCTTCTGGCAGTGCAGCACTGTGACGTCACTCACAGGTCCTGCATCGTGTCGGCACCAGAGGCTACACTTGATTCTGCAGCAGCATCAGCATTTGCAGGTAAGTAGCTACATCGACTTACCTGCAAACGCCGATGCTGCTGCAGAATCATCTGTAGCCTCTGGTGCCGACACGATGCAGGACCTGTGAGTGACGTCACAGATCTGCACTGCCAGAAGCTGGGCGTTCTGAAGAGAAGTGGATGACACTTCTATACACAACGCCCAGCTAGTAAAAGTAGTAAACACGCCCCGATGTACGCACATAATACACGCCCAGTTGTACTTTTACTTTTCAACACGCCCAGTTGTACTTTTGCGAGCCTCATTTGCATAAATACGAAAATGGTCATAACTTGGCCAAAAATGCTCGTTTTTAAAAAATAAAAACGTTACTGTAATCTACATTGCAGCGCCTATCTGCTGCAATAGCAGATAGGGGCTGCAAAATCTGGTGACAGAGCCTCTTTAAACCCGTTAGTGACCGCCTATAGGTGTTTTTCTGATGCAGTAGACTTTTTACAGTGCTGCATCAGAATAAATAAACCGAGCAAGGAGACGTTAAACCTACCTGCTCTCAGCTAGCTCCGGTAGCAGCCCTGCGCGAACGGGCGAGATCAATATCAGTATTGTCCTCGCTCGTTTAATCCCTCAAATGTAGCGCTCAATAGCGAGCCCCCAGGTCTGCCTCTAGTTAATGCCTGCTAGCCTCTGGCATGGCCTAGCAGATTCCTGTCCGTTTTACACTGACCGGCAGTAATACACCACAATACAGAAGTATTGCAGTGTATTATAAAAGCGATCGGATGATCGCATAGTGAAGTGGGACTAGTAAAAAAGTTAAAAAAAGTTTAATAAAGTTAATAATAAACAAATATAAAAAAATTTGAAAATTACAAAATGCTTTATTATTAAAAAAAAAAAGTGAAAAAGTTACACATATTTGGTATCGCCGCATCCATAACGACCCCAATTACAAAGTTATAACATTATTTAACCCGCTCGGCAAACGCTGTAAAAAATAAAATAAAAAACAATGCAAGAATTGCTGTTTTCTGTCAATCCTGCCTTAAAAATGCATGATAAAAAGTGATCAAAAAGTCGCATGTACTCCAAAACGGTACCAATAAAAACTACAAGTCGTCCTGAAACAAAAAGCCCTCATACAGCTGCATCGGTGGAAAAATAAAAAAGTTATGGCTCTTCGAATATGGAGACAAAACCAAATAAGTAAAAAACAAACGTGTTTTTACTGTGTAAAAGTAGTAAAACTGTAATGACGGGGTAGGGAGACAGACAGGTGAGCCCTAATCTACCCGCCACTCAGTCCCTGCCTACTTGCACGGCCCGTCCTAGGCGATGGCGTACAACTGGGCGACGGTCCCTACGCTCAATAAGTGTACGACAGACAAACAGACAAGGGTACACAGAAGCTAAGGGAAATGGGGCAGTTGTCCACGGCAACACTGTGAGCAACAGGAGTAGTGAACGAGCCGAGTCAAACCAGGAGTGTACGAGGTACCAAACGCAGAGTAGGAGCGTAGTCCGTAAAGCCAGGGTCAAAATGAAGCAAGGTCAATAATAATAGCAGGAGCAGCAGAGCCAGGAAACCGGAAAGAATCACAGGCAGAGGACAAGCAGGAAATTAAGGTATAAATAGACCGAGGGCGGGAGCTAGAACCGTCTGGCCAGGCTGTGATAGGTTCTCCCACTCCTGAGCCTCCCAGCCTGAGTGGTAGCAGATCGAGTCACTCGATCAGACCTAGGAGCAGGTGCAGACTGATTAACCACGGGCGTCGACACAGAAGCTGTGCCTGGCAGAACCTTTACAAAAACATACAAAATCTATATAAAATTTGGTATCGTTGCAATCGTAACAACCTGCTGAAAAAGTTAGTATTTGTACCACACGGTAAACAACGTAAATTTAGGACGCAAAAAAAAGTGGTGAAATTGCTGTTTTTTTTCTATTTCCCCCAAAAAAAGGAAATAAAAGTTAATCAATAAATTATATGTACCCCAAAATTGTGCAATTAAAGAATACAACTTGTTTCCAGCAAAAAACAAGACCTTATACAGCGATGTCGATTCAAAAATAAAAAAGTTATAGCTCTTTGAATGCGACAATGGAAAAACGTAAAAAATTGCTTGGTCATTAAGGCCTCATTCACATGAGCGTGAATCACGTCGTGTTCTGTGCGCTGAAAAAACGCACAGCACACGGACCCATTGATGTCAATGGGGCCATTCACACATGCGTGATTTTTCACGCAGCGAGAGTCCGCTGCATAAAACTCACTGCATGTCCTATATTGGTGCGTTATCATGGTGCGTTATCTTGAAGTCAATGGGTGCGTTAAAACTACGCACCGCACACGGATGCACATCTGTGTGTGGTGCGTGATTTACGCATCAATTCAATTCAAAATAATTTAAAAATAAAAAGGTGTGCTTTGCGATTGCGTGAATAACGCATGCCACTCGCAAAGCACACTGATGCATAACGCAACACACACGGAAAGATTCACGTGCGTTTTTCACGCTCGTGTGAATGAGGCCTTAGGCCTAAAATAGGCTGGTCACTAAATGGTTAAGCACTGTTTGGACAACTGTTAGTCTTTTTTTTCCTGGTAGCAGCAGGCATAGTGAAACACGTTAAAAAGAAAAGTGATAAAGTTAAAGCAGAACAAATTCCCTCAGGAGAATTTTTTTTTTTTACATAAGTTTCAACAGATGGCATCGGATTAAGACGACACCATAACAACAAGTTATACTAAAATAAAGCCGTCCAAAAGACTCCAATAATCCACATCTCTGATGACAAAGATAAAAGTTGTATGACTCCCTGTTCCTTTCAGCTCCTCCTTACAGAACTTACAGAGGACCTGTCACAGGGTCATATAAGTTGAACTGGTTTACTAACCTGAATAGCGCGGTTTCCCTAATTCCAGCGCAGTTTTGGTTTTTTTCATGGACCCCCACATTCCAGAGATATGTCCCACTGTTGTGTTGACTCCCTCTATGCTAATTTGCTGTAGTTAGCCAACAGTGCTTGCGGCCTCGTGCTGATTGGTCAGCTTCAGAGACAGGGAGCGCAAACTCCACCCTGTTGGCGAACTACAGCAAATTAGCATATAGGGAGGAAAAACAATAGTGGGCCATAACTCTGGAACGCTGGGTCCAAAAAAAGAAAATAGCGCAGGAATCAGGGAGACATCACTTTTCAGGTCACTCATTTCAGCTTATCGGACCTAGTGACAGGTCCTCTTTAAAGAGCTCCTTTTATTCCTCCTCATTTTTTTCTTTCCTCAAGCAGGGAACGTATATCGATCAACTCTGGGAGTTTCAAGTCCAACCAGCCAATACAAACACAGGAGGCCAAAACCAATGTCATCTTGCCTGTTCACTCATGCAAACCGGAAGCTGACACCCTGACATCAGAGTGCGGCCACTGGTGGTCCGGGGCCTCTCTTAAAGATCCAGGCGGCTACAGGCATCATCGGGATGCTACGGGTGAATGCCAGAGTCTATGGTTGGCTGCGGCGGGCTACCAACCTCCCCGTGTTTCAGCGATGTCTAGGGCATTGTTTCTGTTATATTTATCTATCTATCACTTCTCCATGTACTTGACTACTGTTGACATTTGAGCACTATTATATATATTTTATTTTTTTAAATGTACATAACTTCTCAAGGTTATTGCATTTCAATGCTTAAATCCCAGTGTAAATATGGAAATAAGCTTGCTAGTGGAAGCAATCATTTTGACTACAAAAACGATCTAGTCATTGATAGTACAGTTTCCCTGTCTCACCGTGTGTGGAGAGTCATGCTGTAGCCAATATCATTCACATTAACTCACAAAGCACAGGACAGAACTAAACAATTAAAACCTGGACATTTTGATATATAATCCAGTGAGAAAAACAGTGCTGATGGGTTTAAGAAATTTAAAGATGATTTTCACAGAGTAGGTGGATTTTACTATGAGAACAAAAGATTGCATATCACAATGTAACTTAACTTTCTACGCAAAATTTACTTGGGGAATTTTGTAAATGCTTGTTTGACAGCAGTTTTTCCTGACAGAATGGGCTTTGGAACATCCTGTTATGGCAAGGTTAGCTGGGTATGCTAGTTAAAGGCCAACTAAAATTGAATGTAATCCTCTTACAAAGAGGTGGTTTACATGCTGTTGTAATAGCAGTTCTCTAATAGGCCTGCTGCTGTGGACATTTCAACTATTTTACGCCGTATTAGTACAGCGCTGGCAGGAGTAGTCAGAGGACCAGCGCAGTGCTATAACAGCGGTCTGATCGCATGGGCAATGTCACTGTGCCTGCCCCATAAGCAGCTGGTCCACGCAGGGCCGTCGGGAATTTCAGGGCCCCATACAGCTAAATTTTCTGGGACCCCCTTTTACTGCTCGCGGGAAAAAGACGCCTCCCATTGAAATCAAAGGGAGGCATTTTCGGGCCGTTTTTGACGTTTTGCGACGCGGTTAGCGCGTCAAAAATCTCGTCAAAATACTCCGTGTGAACATAGCCTTACACGTATAAATTCCCTGCGAGTGGCGCAGCACCCCAGCCTACTGTATAATGACATTCTGCAGCTGTCTGTCTGCCTGCTTCAGTTCCTCATGATTTTCAAGATCTCTTCCTGCTGTCTGTGAATGAGAACATTAAAACCAGTCCTGGCTTATTACTTTCACAGCTAATGGTCTTGTTACAATGTATCAGTGTAGATAAGAGCCATCTGCCTGGAGTCCCGCACAGGAGAGGAGTTTGTGCTGTTGCTGCGTTTAGCTCACAGATGATTGACTAATACATTGTAACAAACTTTCTTATATACAACTTTAACGCCATACAGCCCCCACTGTAGAAAACGCTATACTGCCCCCCTTGTAGAGAACGCCATACAGCCCCCTCTGTAGATAACGCCATACAGACCCCCTGTAGATAACGCCATATAGCCTCCCTGTAGATAATGCCATATAGCCCCCCCTGTAGATAACGCCATATAGCCCCCCCCCCTTTGTAGATAATGCCATACAGCCCCCTCGGTAGATATCTACAAAGGGGGCTGTATGGCGTTATCTACAGGGGGTCTGTATGGCGTTCTCTACAGTGGGGGCTGTATGGCTTTCTCTACAGGGGGTCTGTATGGCTTTCTCTACAAGGGGGTCTGTATGGCATTCTCTACAGTGGGGGCTGTATGGCGTTATCTACAGGGGGTCTGTATGGCTTTCTCTACAGTGGGGGCTGTATGGCTTTCTCTACAGGGGGTCTGTATGGCTTTCTCTACAAGGGGGTCTGTATGGCGTTCTCTACAGTGGGGGCTGTATGGCGTTATCTACAGGGGGTCTGTATGGCTTTCTCTACAAGGGGGTCTGTATGGCGTTATCTACAGGGGGTCTGTATGGCTTTCTCTACAGTGGGGGCTGTATGGCTTTCTCTACAGGGGGTCTGTATGGCTTTCTCTACAAGGGGGTCTGTATGGCGTTCTCTACAGTGGGGGCTGTATGGCGTTATCTACAGGGGGTCTGTATGGCTTTCTCTACAAGGGGGTCTGTATGGCGTTCTCTACAGTGGGGGCTGTATGACGTTACCTACAGGGGGTCTGTATGGCGTTATCTACAGAGGGGCTGTATGGAGTGCTCTACAAGGGTGGCAGCATGGCGATCTCTACAGGGGATCTGTATGGCGTTCTCTACAAGGGGGTCTGTATGGCGTTCTCTACAGTGGGGGCTGTATGGCGTTACCTACAGGGGGGCTGTATGGCGTTATCTACAGGGGGCTGTATGGCGTTATCTACAGGGGGCTGTATGGCGTTATCTACAGGGGGGCTGTATGGCGTTCTCTACAGGGGGGGCTGTATGGAGTTCTCTACAGGGGGGGGCTGTATGGAGTTCTCTACAGAGGGGGCTGTATGGAGTTCTCTACAGAGGGGGCTGTATAGCGTTCTCTACGGGGGGGGGGGCTGTATGGCGTTATCTACAGGGGGGCTGTATGGCGTTACCCACAGGGGGGGGGGCTGCATAGCGTTAGCTACAAAGAGGGCTGTATGTCGTTATCTACAGGGGGGACTCTGTATGGTGTTATCTACAGTGGGGGCTGTATGGCGTTATCTACAGAGGGGGCTGTAGGTAACGCTATACAGCCCCCCTGTAGGTAACGCTATACAGCCCCCCCTGTAGGTAACGCTATGCAGCCCCAACCCCCCCAAAAAAATCTGACCTACAGTGTGTCCTACAAAAGACATGTATCCTCTATCCACAGGATAGGGGATACATGTGTGATCGCTGGCAGCGATAGGGAGAACAGGGGACTGAAAGTCCCCTGAAGTTCTCCATGACTAACCTCTGACTTCCGGCGTCTGCGCAGCTCAATAAAAATGAAAGGGGCGCTGGTCACACATGTGCAGAAGCGCGACCGGCACTCCATTCATTTCTACGGAGCTGCCGACACAGACCCCGGAAGTCCGAGGTTTGTGATGGAGAACTTCAGGGGACTTTCAGTCCCCCATTCTCCCTATCAATGCCAGCGATCACATATGTATCCTCCAGCCTGTGGATAGGGGATACATGTCTTTTGTTTAATGGCAGAGCGGGGAGATACCTCCCTGCTCTGCCGTAGTGTCTAGTGGCGTCGCGCTGTAGCAGCCATAGCGGCTGCTAGCGGAGCCTCCGGCCATGGTGGGGGCCCGTGCCGGCGGGCGACACGGGCCCCCGGCGATAGTTACGTCACTGGCCGGGCCCCTTACAGAAGTTCCCCTAATACCCCCCTGATGGCGGCCCTGGGTCCACAGCTGTAATACGCTGCCATGGTCCCACTGCAACTGCTGGTCTTAGAGATAACTCAGATCCTGGCAGTTTGACCCCTTAGATGCTGCGGTCAATAACGACTTCAGCATCTAAAGTGTTTAACAGATGGAGAGGGTTCTCTCTGTTAGCCCATCGGTGCCTGACAACATGTTTGCGGGTCGCTATCCCATCGGTGACTGATAACACGTTTGCGGGTCGCTTATGTGTTGCCAACCGATTTTTTTTTTTTTAAATAGCACCCTACATATTTGGTACCGCTGCAATCTTAAGGACCCATAGAACAAAGATAACTTATTGGTTATATTACACGGCGCATGAAATTAAAAAAACAAAAAAAAACACAAAAAACATTCTCAAAATTGCTGTTTTTTTTTCATTCCTCCAAAAAAGAACAAAAATGAATAAATAATTATAATGTTAGGTCCAGAATTATTTGGACACAAGTTTTGGAATTTTAGCGGTTTACTAAAACATATTGAATATACAGTTATATAATCAATATGGGCTTAAAGTGCAGACTCTCAGATTTAATTTGAGGGTATTCACATGCTACTTTTAGGAAGGGTTTAGGAATTACAGCTCTTTAATATGTAGCTGCCTCTTTTTCAAGGGACCAAACGTAATTGGACAATTATCTCAAAAGCTATTTAATGGGCTGCATGTGCTATTCCCTCGTTAATCCATCATCAATTAAGCAGGTAAAATGTCTGGAGTGGTGGATGATCATAGAATCCTTTCCATGTTGAGGAAAAACCCCTTCACAACATCTACCCAAGTGAAGAACACTCTCCTGGAAGTAGGTGTATCAGTATCTAAATCTACCATAAAGAGAAGACTTCATGAGAGCAGATATTCACCACAAGGTGCAAACCATTAATCAGCCTCAAAAATAGAAAGGCCAGATTAGACTTTGCCAAACAACATCTAAAGAAGCTGCCCAGTTCTGGAACAGCATTTTTTGGACAGATGAACCTAAGATCAACCTGTACCAGAATGATGGGAGGAAGAAAGGATGGAACAGCTCATGATCCAAAGCACACCACATCCTCTGTAAAACATGGTGGAGGTAGTGTGATGGCATGGGCATGCATGGCTGCCAAAGGCACTGGGTCACTAGTGTTTATTGATGATGTGACTAAAGACAGAAGCAGCCGGATGAATTCTGAAGTGTTCATTGATATACTTTCTGCTCAGATTGAACCACCAATAATCACATTTCTGATACTGAAAGTGAAAAATTGAAGGGCAAGTTAAAGTGTATGTTCACAAATGCCAGAAGTCTAGCAAGCAAAATGGGAGACCTGAAGGCCTTGATACTGGAAGAAAATATAGATGTAGTGGGTGTTGCTGAAACATGGCTAGACTCTTCACATGACTGGGCTGTAAATCTACAGGGTTTTACACTGTTTCGGAAAGACAGGACAAATAGGAAAGGTGGCGGTGTATGTATGTATGTGAGAAGTGATATGAAGGTGAGTGTGAAAGAGACATTAGAGGGTGAAGATTGTGAGGAGGTTGAAACCTTGTGGGTGGAAATAGAAAAGGAGGTAAACGCTGAAAAAATTACTTTTGGTGTAATCTATAGACCCCCCGATATAACTGAGGAGATGGAAGGTCAGCTATATAAACAGATGGAGCCGGCTGCACAGGCGGGTACAATAGTGATAATGGGAGATTTAAATTACCGGGATATTAATTGGTGTCATGGTTTGGCTTCAACTGCAAAGGGGAGACATTTCTTCAACCTGTTGCAGGAAAATTGTATGGGCCAGTTTGTGGAAGACACGACAAGAGGTGAAGCTCTGTTGGATCTGGTAATTTCTAATAATGCAGAACTTGTTGGGAATGTCACTGTTCGTGAAAACATCAGTAACAGTGATCACAATATAGTTATATTTTACCTATACTGTAAAAAACAAAAACACAGGCCGGGAGGGCAAAAGCACTTAATTTTAAGAAGGCCAATTTCCCCAGGATGTAGGATTCAGGGTATAGACTATGAAAAACTAATGTCAAATAATGGTATAAATGGGAAATTTTAAAATATATAAAAAAATAAATATATAAAAATATATAAAATATAATTAAAGTGCAAAATTTATTCATATAGGTAACAAGTATAAACGACTAAAATTAAACCCCAGACGGCTGATACCTTCTGTAAAAAGGGCAATATTGACAAAAAAGGCATTTGAAATATACAAATCTGAGGGTACAGCTGTAGCCTTTAGTAAAGTGCTTAATAAAATCTGTAAAAATGTAATAAGATTAGCAAAAATACAAAATGAAAGGCAGGTGGTCAATGATAGTAAAACAAATCCCAAAAAATTCTTCGAGTATATAAATGCAAAAAAGCCAAGGTCTGAACATGTAGGTCCCTTACATAGTGGTAATGGGGAGTTGGTCACAGGGGATCAAGAGAAGGCAGAGTTACTAAATGGGTTCTTTAGCTCTGTATATACAACAGAAGAAAGAGCAGCTGATGTAGCTGGTGCCAGTGCTGTTCATATATCAGTTGATATACTGAATTGGCTGAATGTAGATATGGTCCAAGCGAAGTAAAATAACTGTACACAAGGCCCCGGGACCAGATGGGTTACACCCTAGAGTTCTTAAAGAGCTTAGTTCAGTTATTTCTGTCCCCCGCTTCATAATATTTCGAGATTCTCTAGTGACTGGTATAGTGCCAAGGGACTGGCGCAGGGCAAATGTGGTGCCTATTTTCAAAAAGGGCTCTAGGTCTTCCCCGGGTAATTATAGACCAGTAAGCTTAACATCCAACGTGGGGAAATGTTTGAGGGGCTATTGAGGGACTATATACAGGACTATCTGAAAAAAAATAGAATTATAAGACGACAGCCAGCACGGTTTTACTAAGGACAGAAGTTGTCAAACCAACCTGATTTGTTTTTATGAAGAGGTGAGCAGAAGCTTAGACAGAGGGGCCACTGTGGATATAGTATTTTTGGACTTTGCAAAGGCATTTTACACTGTCCCTCATAGATGTCTAATGGGTAAATTAAGGACTATAGGTTTAGAAAATATAGTTTGTAATTGGATTGAGAATTGGCTCAAGGACCGTATCCAGAGAGTCGTGGTCAATGATTCCTACTCTGAATGGTCCCCGGTTATAAGTGGTGTACCCCAGGGTTCCGTGCTGGCACCACTATTATTCAACGTATTTATTAATGATATAGAGGATGGGATTAATAGCACTATTTCTATTTTTGCAGATGACACCAATCTATGTAGTATTGTTCAGTCTATGGAAGACGTTCGTATATTGAAAGCTGATTTGAACACAAGTGTTTGGGCATCTACTTGGCAAATTAAGTTTAATGTAGATAAATGTAAAGTTATGCATCTGGGTACCAACAATCTGCATGCATCATATGTCCTAGGGGGAGCTATACTGGGGGAGTCACTTGTTGAGAAGGACCTGGGTGTACTTGTAGATCATAAACTAAACAACAGCATGAAATGTCAATCAGCTGCTTCAAAGGCAGCAAGATATTGTGGTGTATTAAAAGAGGCATGGACTCACGGGACAGGGATGTAATATTACCACTTTAAAAAGCATTAGTGAGGCCTCAACTAGAATATGCAGTTCAGTTCTGGGATCCAGTTCGTAGAAAGGATGCCCTGGAGTTGGAAAAAATACAAAGAAATGTAACGAAGCCAATAAGAGGCATGGAGAATGTAAGTTATGAGGAAAGATTAAAAGAATTAAACCTATTTGGCCTTGAAAAGAGACGACTAAGGGGGGGGGGGGGGGACATGATTAACTTATATAAAAATATGAATGGCACATACAAAAAATATGGTGAAATCCTGTTCCATGTAAAACCCACTCAAAAACAAGGGGGCACTCCATCCGTCTGGGGAAAAAAGGTTCAATCTGCAGAGGCGACAAGCCTTCTTTACTGTGAATCTATGGAATAGTCTACCGCAGGAGCTGGTGACAGTAGCTACAGTAGATGGCTTTAAAAAAGGCTTAGATAATTTCCTAGAACAAAAAAATATTATCTCCTATGTGTAGAAATTTTTCCCTTCCCTTTTCCCATCCCTTGGTTGAACTTGATGGACATGTGTATTTTTTCAACCGAACGAACTATGTAACCAAATGCAGGAAGGTTCATTGGATGTCCCTTCACAGTAGAGATGGACAATAGCCCAAAACATACTGTGAAAGCAACCCAGGAGTTTGTTAAAGCAAAGAAGTGGAATATTCTGCAATGGCCAAGTCAATCACCAGATCTCAACCCGATCCAGCTGCATTTCACTTGCTTAAGACAAAACTTAAGGCAGAAAGACCCACAAACAAGACACAACTGAAGACAGCTGCAGTAAACGCCGGCAAAGCATCAAAAAGGAGGAAACCCAGCGTTTGGTGACGTCCATGGGTTCCAGACTTCAGGCAGTCATTGCCTGCAAAGGATTCTCTACAAAGAATTTAAAAAATAACATTTTATTTATGGTAATGTTAATTTGTCCAATTACTTTTGAGCCCCTGAAATGAGGAGGCTGTGTAGAAAAATGGTTGCAATTTCTAAACCTTTCACAGGATATTTTTGTTCAACGCCTTGAATTAAACCTGAAAGTCTAAACTTCAATTGCATCTCAGTTGTTTCATTTCAAATCCAATGTGGTGGCATGCAGAGCCCGAATCATGAAGATTGTGTCACTGTCACACACAAAATAAAAAAAGTCTCAAAATACGGAGCTGTTTTCAAAGGAAAACAGTTCCTGATTTTCAGAAGTTTTTTATTCAAAGTCGCGTTTTTGGAGCGTTTTTTGTATAGAGTCTATGGAAAACGGCTCCAAAAACGTCCCAAGAAGTGACATGCAAGTGACGGCTCCAAAAACAGCCCGTCGGAACAGAACGCCGTTTTTCCCATTGAAATCAATGGGCAGATGTTTGGAGGCGTTCTGCTTCCGATTTTTCGGCCGTTTTTCCGCCGTTTGCGGCCTAAAAAACGGCCGAAAATAAGCCTTGTGAAGATACCCTAGTTCTGGACCTAACTGTACCACATTGATACCACAAAAAGTGTACCAATAAAACAACAACTCATTCCACAAAAAACAAGCCTTCATAAGGCTGCAATGACTAAATAATAAAAAAGCTATAGCTCTCGGAATGTAGCAACGCAAAAATAAAGTTTTTCCAAATGTTTTATTGTGCAAAAATATTGAAATGTAAAAAAAGTGATACATTTTGGATATCGCCGCATTTGCACCAATCCATAGAATAAAATTACCATGTTATTTTTAGGACAATAAACCCGTAAAAAACAAGTATTCATACAGCTACATTGATGTAAAAATAAAAAAACAGTAACAATTGCTTAGGCCCCATGCACACGACCATATTTTACATCAGTAATTACGGATAGTAATCACTGACAGTAATTACGCACCCATTCATTTCTATTGGCCACGGACACCTTTTAATATTTTTACTGATGGGTGTCCGTGCTGAAAAAATCATAAAACCTGTCCTATTCTCGTCAGTAATTACGGCAAGGACTCTCCTATAGAAGTCTATGGCAGCTTCTGTAAATACGGACGTCTACGGATGTGCATCCGTACACCGTCCGCATTTATGGAAACGTCATGTAACATGCTGGTGACATTTGCACCCTCCCTCTTTTTTTACGGAGCCGTATATACAGATGGAATACGGATGCAATACGGACCGTATTTACGGACATCCTTTCTTATATATGGATGAAATGCAGATGCCTACGGATCCGTAATTACGGACAGTATTTCGGGATAGATGAAAACACGGTCGTGTGCATGGGGCCTTAGTCCTTAAATCCCAGAATAGGTCGGTTAGGTTTACAAAGTTTTGCTGCCATGCCCAAGCAGGGAATGTACCACTGCATAATTAGGCAGATTTCCCATTCATGAGTTTGGGACAGCTCCATGACAATCCTTGTGAGAGCTGCTATGGTGACCATTTTGGTTTTCACCCAGGTGACTAAGAAATACAAATATATTAGACAAAGCTGAACATGATTTTTAATAAGTTGACAGATTACATTTAAGTACAGGTGACATTTTTCTATTTTTGAAGAAAACGCATGCAGTAGTGCAAAAGCCAAGTGCCCAGGTAAATTATAAATACGTAAAAGTGCGTAAAGTGTCCTGGTAAATAATGTTTAACAGCACCTAAATAAATAGTGCATACCACACCCAGACAGATCGTAACATGCATCAATGCATGCACTATTTATCCTAATGTTCTTTGACACTATTTATTGTGGCGTATGTACTATTTATCTGGGCGCTATATGCAAGTACATAGAAAGATTTGAAGATAACACTGCATTAACCCATTAGTGACTGTCAATACACCTTTTCACGGCGTCGACTAACGGGCTTTATTCTGATGCATAAGCCTTTTTACAGCGCTGCATCAGAATAAATAAACAGAGCACGGAGCAGTTAAATCTCCCTGCTCTCAGCTGCCAGATGTAGCTGAGGGCTGGGGGCATCCCTGCTCGACCGTGTGACATCGATATAAGTATCGATCACACCCGTTTAACCCCTCAGATGCGGTACTCAATAGCGCCGCATCTGATTGGTTTTGGAGAAACGGAGGGAGCTCCCTCTCATCCTACCGGCACCCTGCGTGTGATCGCAGGGTGCCAGTGTCTTCTAATAATGGCCCCCAGGTCTGCCTGTAGTGAATGCCTGCTAGGCTATGCCAGAGGCATGTCCTAGCAGATGCCTGTCCATTTTAAACGGACAGGCAGTAATACCATGCAATACAAAAGTATTGTAGTGTATTATAATAGCAATCGGAGGATCGCATATTAAAGTCCCCTAGTGGGACTAGTAAAAAAGTTAAAAAAAAGTTAATAAATAACATTTGGAAAAAAAAAATGAAAAACCCACTTTTTCCCCTTACAGTTTAATATTAAAAAAAACAAAATAAAGCAAAAAAGTTACACAGATTTGGTATCGCCGCGTCCGTAACGACTCCGACTATAAATATATTTCATTATTTAACCTGCACGGTGAACGCCATAAAAAATAAAATAAAAAACAATGGAAAAATTGCTGTTTTCTTGTCACGGACACTGGGTTTGTGGACCCACTAGGCCGCTCCGCCGTAGCAGGGAGGCAGCTGACCAGGTCACAGTCTATGTGAAAGTAAGATAGCAGACAGCAATACTTAGGTACCTGAAATAGTCCGGACGGTGACTGTGGCTTCAGCACGGATGGAGGCAGGTGCGGAAAGTGGCGCCAGACGTGGCGGGCAGTATCCGATGAGCAGATAGCACTTGATGTGGCAGATGGCACTTGAACACGGGTAGGCACAGGAACAATGCGGAATACAGGAACGGTAACAGGGCACGGGTAACAGCTGGAACGGGAGACACTAAGGGACCATTTACGAGACAGACAGGGAAAGACTAACAACGCTCAGGCAAGGATCAGAAGGGCTGGGGCATTCTTATAGGGCAGGGAATCATGTGGGTTAATGATCATTATTTTCATGTGCGCGCGCTGGCCCTTTAAGAGCGGGCGCGAGCACCCTACGGGACCCGGCCGGACGGAGCGGAAGTGAGCGCTGGCATCTCCTAGGAGGGAGACGGAGGCCAGCGCTCACAGATCCATGGCTGCGGGCGTCGGGAGGTGAGTGAACCCGACGGCCCGCGGCCATGGGCGCTACAGTATCCCCCCTCTTACACCCCCTCTTCTTGGGGCCAGAGGGAGAGAGGAATTTTTTAATAAGAGCAGGAGCACTGAGGTTCTCTTCTGGCTCCCAGGACCTCTCCTCAGGACCAAACCCTCTCCAGTCCACCAGATAGAAAGTCCTTCCTCCTACCCTCTTGCGGTCCAGGATCTCCTTTACCTCGAATACATCAGAAGGACCGCTGGAAGCAACTGTGGAACTAGAGGTCTTGCTGTAGCGGTTCAGGACCACTGGTTTCAGGAGGGACACATGGAAGGAGTTAGGGATTCTGAGGGTAGGGGGCAGCCACAGCTTATAGGAAACAGGGTTAATTTGTTGCAGGATCTCGAAGGGACCAAGGAACCTGGGAGCAAACTTGTATGAAGGCACCCTCAAGCGAATGTTTCGAGAGGACAACCAGACTTTAGTCCCAGGAAGATACTGAGGCGGCTTTCTTCTTTTGGTATCTGCCTTACGCTTCATACGATCTACCGCCTGCAAAATAGAGGACCGGGTCTGTTGCCAGATTTGCAGGAAGTCCCCATATGCAGAGTCAGCAGCGGGTACCTGAGATGAAGTCGACACTGGAAGAGGAACTCTGGGATGTTGACTGTACACGATGTGAAACTGAGTGGAGGTGGTTATTATATGAAAACTCCGCCCATGGTAGAAGCTGTACCCAGTTATCGTGCTGTGAAGAGATGAAGTGGCGGAGGTAATTTTCCATGATCTGGTTGATCCTCTCAACTTGCCCATTGGACTGGGGGTGATAGGCAGAGGAAAAGTCCAAACTCACATCCAGGAGTTTACAGAGGGCTCTCCAGAACGTGGAGGTAAACTGAACCCCCCGGTCGGACACAATGTGAAGAGGCAAGCCATGCAAGCGGAAGATGTGCTGAATGAAGAAGCTTGCCAGTGGAGGAGCAGAGGGTAAGCCGGTTAGCGGGATAAAATGTGCCATCTTAGAGAACCGGTCCACCACCACCCAGATGGTGTTGCATCCTGCTGAGAGAGGAAGGTCCGTGACGAAGTCCATAGCGATGTGCTGCCAGGGGGCACTGGGTACAGGCAGGGGTTGAAGCAGGCCGGCAGGCTTGCTGTGAGCCACCTTGTTAGAGGCACACACCGTTCAAGCAGAGACAAAGTCCAGAACATCTTTAGGTAGCGTGGGCCACCAGAAGTGACGAGCGACCAGGTCTTGGGTTTTACGGACACCAGCGTGCCCAACCAGTTTAGAACTGTGTCCCCAGCGGAGAATTCTTTTTCTGTCAGCCAACCGAAAAAAAGTTCTCCCTGGAGGGATATTTCTAAGCTGCAGAGGATTGGCGGTGACAACGCAGGATGGGTCTATGATCGTCTGAAGGGACTCCACCGTGTCTTCCGTTTCGAATTATCTGGACAGGGCATCGGCCCTCACGTTCTTGTCCGCGGGACGGTAGTGGAGCAGAAATTGGAAACGGGTGAAGAACAGTGACCACCTGGCTTGACGAGGATTCAGTCTTTGAGCGGACTGAAGGTAAGTGAGATTCTTGTGGTCGGTGAAGATCAGGATGGGGTGAGCAGCGCCCTCCAGAAGATGTCTCCACTCTTCCAGGGCCAATTTGATAGCCAGTAGCTCCCGATCTCCAATGGAACAATTGCGCTCAGCAGAGGAAAACAGTCTTGTGTAGTAGCCACACACTACTGCCTTTCCTTTGGAGCTCCTCTGGAACAGAAGTGCGCCTGCACCAACAGAGGAAGCGTCCACTTCCAGTGAGAACTGCCGAGATATGTCAGGGTGATGGAGGATCGAAGCTGAAGTGAAGGCTTTCTTGAGGCTAATGAATACGGACTCTGCCTCCGGAGTCCACACCTTGGCGTTCACACCCTTCTTGGTAAGGGTAGAGATGGGGGCCGTCAGAGAAGAAAAGTTCGGAATAAACTGGCGGTAGAAATTGACGAAACCCAGGAACCGCTGTATGGCCCTTAGGCCTTGAGGACGTGGCCATTCCAGGACAGACTTTAACTTCTCAGGGTCCATCTTAAGGCCTTGATCCGAGATGACATAGCCCAGGAAGGGCAGAGACCTCTTTTCAAATGTGCATTTCTCTAACTTGGCATACAAGCGATTCTCTCTTAGTCACAGAAGAACTTGACGAACGTGCCTCCGATGGGTCATCAGATCTGGGGAGAAGATTAGAATATCATCGAGATAAACTACAACACACGTATAGAGGAGATCTCGGAAGATGTCATTAACGAACTCCTGAAATACTGCGGTAGCGTTACACAGTCCGAAGGGCATCACTCGGTATTCATAGTGCCCATCGCGGGTGTTAAATGCCGTCTTCCATTCGTCACCCCGGCGAATCCGGATTAGATTATAGGCCCCCCGCAGATCTAGCTTGGAAAAAATTTTGGCTCCTCGTATGCGATCAAACAGCTCGGAAATGAGTGGCAACGGGTATTTGTTCTTGACCGTGATCTGATTGAGACCACGGTAGTCAATGCAGGGTCGGAGAGATCCATCTTTCTTTTTAACGAAGAAGAATCCTGCCCCGTCCGGGGAGGAAGATTTTCGAATAAAACCCCTCTCCAAGTTCTCCTTGATATAGGCTGACATTGATAATGTCTCTGGCAAGGAGAGAGGATATACTCGTCCACGGGGAAGAGAAGCATTGGGAACCAGTTCAATGGGACAGTCATAACTCCGATGTGGAAGCAACATCTCAGCCTCTCGTTTGCAGAAGACATCCGCAAAACTGGCATACTGAGAAGGTAGATCGGAGAGTGACTGAGGCAGAGGGGGCACAACAGGACGGATTTGTGACAGGCAATGGCTATGGCATCTGGAACCCCATTGAAGAACTTCTCCAGAACTCCAGTGGAGTGTCGGGGCGTGTAGACAGAGCCATGGCAGACCCAGCAGGATAGGATTGATAGCCTTGGGTAGTACCAGGAAGGAGATCTGTTCTGAGTGAAGAGCTCCGACCCGTAATGTCACCGGCTCAGTGATGAGCATGATTGGATCAGGCAGCGGTAGACCATTCACAGAGGCAACTGCCAGGGGTCTCTCCAGACGGACTGTGGGTAGTTGAAACCGATCCACTAGATCTTGGTGGATAAAATTAGCAGCCGCTCCAGAGTCAAGATAGGCGGAGGAAGGATGTGATGCCTGTCCGGTGACGATGGCCACAGGTATCGATAATTTGGAAGAGGTTTAAACGTTTGGAGACGTTCCACCTAGAGTTGCCTCTCCAACCAACCCTAGGTACTGGAGTTTCCCGGTTTCTGTGGGCATTGACGCACAAAATGACCCTTGAGGCCGCAATACATGCAAAGTCCAGAGGAGCGTCTGCGCTGCTTCTCCTGTTCAGATAACAGGACTCGGTCTACCTGCATGGGTTCCTCAGGTAGCGCACTAGGAGTGGACAATTGTGGTCTCTGGGCAGGGGGTGCTGGTCTGTGGGCCCGGCTCTCCTGACTAACCTCTTGAGAGCGCTCCCGGATTCTCATATCAACCCGGGTGGCTAACAGGATGAGGGCATCCAAGGTAGAAGGAAGGTCGCGGGCTGCCAGTTCGTCCTTGATGTGAGAGGACAGTCCCTGCCAGAAGGTCGCCACCAGTGCCTCATTGTTCCATGCCAGCTCGGCTGCTAGGGTACGGAAGGAGATCGCATACTCCCCTACTGTGGAGCCTTCTTGCTTGAGGGTCAACAGAGTGGCTGCGGCAGAGGATGTTCGACCCGGCTCCTCGAACACGGCACGAAAGGACTGCAGGAACAATGCTAGGTCCGCGGATACCGGTCCTTGTTGCTCCAAGATTGGGTTTGCCCATGCGAGGGCCTTGCCAGCGAGGAGGGAGATGATGAACGCTACTTTAGCCTCCTCGGAGGGGAAGAGATGAGGCCGTAGCCTAAAATGCACCGTGCATTGATTGAGAAATCCTCTGCATGCTCTGGGGTCACCGTCATAGCGAGGAGGAAGAGGCAGAGGAACTGAGGATCCGGAACAAACAGGGGGAGCAACAGGCAGAGGCACGGCAACAGCTTCTGGAGGAAGAACCGGGGGTGGAACAGCGAGTAGATCCAGGCGGACCAGAATAGAATTCACCGCCTCAAGGAGTTGATCCTGACAGGTGCGTAGGTCATGCATCTCTGTCTGAATCTTCTGTACTGGGGTCTTGGGCTGGCCAGCGGGTTCCATGGCCTGAGCGTACTGTCACGGACACTGGGTTTGTGGACCCACTAGGCCGCTCCGCCGTAGCGGGGAGGCAGCTGACCAGGTCACAGTCTATGTGAAAGTAAGATAGCAGACAGCAATGCTTAGGTACCTGAAATAGTCTGGACGGTGACTGTGGCTTCAGCAAGGATGGAGGCAGGTGCGGAAAGTGGCGCCAGACGTGGCGGGCAGTATCCGATGAGCAGACGGCACTTGACGTGGCAGACGGCACTTGACGTGGCAGATGGCACTTGAACACGGGTAGGCACAGGAACAATGCGGAATACAGGAACGGTAACAGGGCACGGGCGTCGGGAGGTGAGTGAACCCGACGGCCCGCGGCCATGGGCGCTACATTTATGTGAATCCTGACTTTAAAAAAATGTGATAAAAAGTGATCAAAAAGTCGCATCTACTCCAAAATGGTACCAATAAAAAATACAAGTCGTTCCGCCAAAAAAAAAAGCCCTCATACAACTGCATCGGCGGAACAATAAAAAAAAGTTATGGCTCTTCAAGTATGGAGACACAAAAAAAAGCGTTTTTACTCTGTAAAAGTAGTAAAACATACAAAATCTATACAAATTTGGTATCGTTGCAATCGTAACAACCCGCTGAATAAAGTTAGTGTTATTTATATCACACGGTAAACGGCGTAGATTTAGGACGCAGAAAAGAGTGGCGAAATTTGTTTTTTTTTCTATTCCCCCCAAAAAAAAGTTAATAAAAGTTAATCAATAAATAATATGTACCCCAAAATGGTGCTATTAAAAAAAATACAACTTGTGCAGCAAAAAACAAGACCTTATACAGCTATGTCGACGCAAAAATAAAAAAGTTATAGCTCTTGGAATGCAACGATGGAAAAACGTAAAAAAATACCTTGGTCATTAAGGTTTAAAATAGGCTGGTCATTAAGGGGCCCACAATAACAGTGCCTAGATAAATGAAGGCGTTTGTAACATGTGCACTGTAAGTACTATTTATCTGTACACAGTATGTAGGCACATAACTAGAATTCCCAGGGCCCTATAGCAAGTGACCGGAAACTAAAAAAGCAGCAGACGTATCAATAACTGCAGGTATGGATAATTGGCATATAGCAAAGAACACACATACACCGCGTTCCAAATTATTATGCAAATATTATTTTTCGCTGATTTTCCTAAATAGTCGATGCAAATGACAGTCAGTATAATCTTCAAGCCATCAACCGTTGGAGTATAATGCGAATTTTATTGAACAAATCTCCTAATGATAACTTAGAAGTAAAAAACTCAAAAATGATAAGATAATTTTGTTACGGAAGGCACGGTTCTTCTTTTTGTACCACGGAAGAAAGTGGTCAGTCATAAACTCTACGTACTTTGCAGAGGTCATTTTCACACCATCAGGGACCCTAAAGGGGCCTACCAGCTCTCTCCAGCCCAAAACATGACTCCGCCACCTCCTTGCTGACGTCGCAGCCTTGTTGGGACATGGTGGCCATTCACCAACCATCCACTACTCCATCCATCAGGACCATCCAGGGTTGCACGGCACTCATCAGTAAACAACACGGTTTGAAAATTAGTCTTCATGTATTTCTGAGCCCACTGCAACCGTTTCTGCTTGTGAGCATTGTTTAGGGGTGGCCGAATAATAGCTTTATGCACACTTGCAAACCTCTGGAGGATCCTACACCTTGAGGTTCGCAGGACTTTTAGAAGCTGCTCTCCTAATCCTACTAATTTGTCTGGCAGAAACCTTTCTCATTATGCCTTTATCTGAACGAACCCGTCTGTGCTCTGAATCAGCCACAAATCTTTTCACAGTACGATGATCACGCTTACGTTTTCTTGAAATATCCAATGTTTTCATACCTCGTCCAAGGTATTGCACTATTTCACGCTTTTCGGCAGCAGAGAGATCCTTTTTCTTTCCCATATTGCTTGAAACCTGTGGCCTGCTTAATAATGTGGAACGTCCTTCTGAAGTAGTTTTCCTTTGATTGGGCACACCTGGCAAACTAATTATCACAGGTGTCTGAGATTGATTACAATGATCCAAAGAGCCCTAAGACACAATACCATCCATGAGTTTAATTGAAAAACTAATAATTAAATGTTTATGACACTTAAAGCCAATGTGCAGTAGTGCTAGATAGCAGAATGTTACTAACTTGTTATTCTCCACAAAACGGAACAATGCTCTTGCACCTTTGTGGGTCCTCTCAATCTCTGGGTCCCATAGCAGCTGCTATGACTATAGATTCACTCATGACTGTATGACACGATTTATCTGGGACTGTAAATGTGTTCATGTGTGTATGTCATATTAAAGTGTAACTAAACTTTCTAAAAACTTATGACATATCTGAGCCCTGAGACTCCCCACCGATAGCTAAAGCGAAGCGGCAGAAGCACTCGGATGAACGTTGTTCTGCTTAGTTTCTGATTAGCTTTCCTTGGAAAGCCGAGCAAGCAGTGTACAGGCTTAACCCCTTCAGGACGGAGCCTGTTTTGGCCTTCAGGACGAAGCAGACTTTTCAAATCGGACGTGTCACTTTATGTGGTAATAACTTCAGAATGCTTTTACCTATCCAAGTGATTCTGAGACTGTTTTCTCGTGACATATTGTACTTTATGTTAGTGAAAAATTTGGTTGATAAATTCAATATTTATTTGTAAAAAACACCAAGATTTAGAGAAAATTAACAAAATGTAGCATTTTTCTAAATTAAAATGTATCTACTTACTAGTTTACATTTCCCATATGTCTACTTTATGTTTGCATAGTTTTTTGAACATTCTTTTATTTTTCTAGGAAATTACAAAGTTTAGAACGTTAGCAGCGATTTCTCAAATTTTCAAGAAAATTTCAAAAGGCTATTTTTCTAGGGACCAGTTCACTGAAGTGGCTTTGAGGGCCTTATATATTAGAAAATCCCCATGAATCACCCCATTTTTAAAACTGCATCCCTCTAAGTATTCAAAACAGAATTCAGAAAGTTTCAACCCTTTAGGCGTTTCACAGGAATTAAAGCAAAGTAGAGGTGAAATGTACAAATTAAATTTTTTTTGCCAAAATTCATTTGAATTAATTTTTTTTCTGTAACACAGAAGGTTTTACCCGAGAAATGCAACTCAATATTTATTGCCCAGATTCTGTAGTTTTTAGAAATATAGTGTGCTAATGGACAAACACAGGCCTCAGAAACAAAGGAGCACCTAGAGGATTTTGGGGCCTCGTTTTTTTTAGAATATATTTTAGGCACCATGTCAGGTTTGAACAGGTCTTGCGGTGCCAAAACAGTAAAGACCCCCCGAAAAGTGACCCCATTTTGTAAACTACACCCCTCAAGGAATTTTTCTAGTGGTAAAGTTAGCATTTTGACCCCACAGTTGTTTTGATGAATTCATTGGAATTAGTCTGTAAAAGGTAAAAATCTACTTTTTTTTTCTGAATAAACTTAGGGTATGTTCACACGGCGGGGGTCCGTAACGGCTGAAATTACGGGGATGTTTCAGCCTGAAAACATCCCCGTAATTTCAGCCGTACCGGCATGTGCAGGCGCTTGAACGCCGCGTCCATTACGGCCGTAATTAGCGCTGCTATTCATTGGAGTCAATGAATAACGGCTCCATTTACGGCCAAAGAAGTGACAGGTCACTTCTTTGACGCGGGCGTCTATTTACGCGCCGTCATTTGACAGCGGCGCGTAAATATACGCCTCGTGTGAACAGACAAACGTCTGCCCATTGCTTTCAATGGGCAGATGTTTGTCAGCGCTATTGAGGCGCTATTTTCGGACGTAATTCGGGGCAAAAACGCCCGAATTACGTCCGTAAATAGGCCGTGTGAACATACCCTTAGACATTTTTAATTTTTACAAGGAATAAAAGGAGAAAAAGCACCCCAACATTTATAAAACAATTTCTCCCGATTACATAAATGCGCCATACGTGGTAATAAACTGCTGTTTGGACCCACTACGGGGCTTAGAAGGGAAGGAGCGCTATTTGGCTTTTGGAGCTCAAATTTAGCTGAAATGGTTTTCGGGTGTCATGTCGCATTTGCGAGGGACCAAAACAGTGGAAGCCCCCAAAAGTAACCCCATTTGAGAAACTACACCACTTAAGGAATCTATCTAGGGGTATAGTGAGCATTTAGACCCCACAGGTCTTTTGCAGAATTTATTAGAATTAGGCCGTGAAAATAAATATCAACGTTATTTCCACTAAAAGGTTGCATTATTTCAATTTCACAAAGGATAAAGGAGGAAAAAGCACCCCAACATTTGTAAAGCAATTTCTCCCGAATGCAGCAATACCCCACATGTGGTCATAAATGTTTTTTCATTAGAAAGTAATTAACCATTTCTGGACTGATCCATGTTTTTCTTTTTCGTTTTTCCCTTCCCGCTTTCCGAGAGCCATAACTTTTTTATTTTCCGTCAATAGAGTGGTGTGGGGGCTTATTTTTTGCGGAACGAGCTGTAGTTTTTATTGGTACCATTTTTTGCTACATTTTTATTTCTTTTATTTATTTTTATGCACTTTTTATAAAAATTTTCGGTAGAGCCAAGGTGACCAAAAAACAGCGATTTTGCAGTTTTAAATTCTTTATTTTTCACTGCGTTCACCGTGCGAGTTAAATAATGGTATATTGTAATAGTTTGGACTTTTACAGACACAGCGATACCAATTTTGTGTATTTTTTTTAATTTTTACATTACTTTAGAGAAAAAATGTGAAAAGGTTTTTTTTTGGACTTTAAATATATATATATTTTTTTTCCACTAATAATAACGATTTACTTTTGTTTTTACACATTTTATTAGTCCCCCTAGGGGACTTGAACCAGAAATCAGTAGATCGCTGGTACAATACACTGCAATACAAATGTATTGCAGTATATTGTAATTTTTACAGGCTCCTGTAACAGCGTGATCGCTGTTTCTGTCCGTTAGTCCCGGGTGTCAGCTGTGATACACAGCTGACACCCGCAGCATATGGTGCAGGCTCAGCGCATGAGCCCGCTCGAGACATCACCCCCTACACCACGACATGCTATTAAGTCGTGGTGCGCGAGGGGTTTAATGCGCAGCGGATGGTGCAGAGTGCAAATTTAAATTTTCCACTGATGTGCCATTTTAGTGCACTATATGTTGTGCCCAGTTTGTGCCACAAATACCTCATAAAATATTAACCAAGTTTTCCCAGGTATGGCGATGCCATATCTGTGGGCGTAAACTGCAGTTTGGGCACGCTGTATGGCTCAGAAGGTAGGGAGTGGCATTTGGCTTTCGGAGTGCAGCTTTTGCTTGGTAGTAGTTCTGTTTGGCGTTTTGCTGGTATTTCAGTTTATAATGTGGGGGCATATGTAATCTGTGCGGAGTACATCAGGGCATAATTAGAGGGTATAATAATGGGCTAAATAAATAATAATCTGCAGATATGTGGCCGGTGTCACACTGATAAATGGCGCCCAATCTTATCCGCTTTGTAACACTCCGCACATTTTGCATCGCCATATTCTGGGAGCCAGAACTTTTTTAATTTTTCACCACCGGAGCTGTGTGAGGGCTTATTTGTTGTGGGACAATCTGTAGTTTTCATTGGTACCATTTTGGGGGACATGCGATTTTTTTGATAACTTTTTATTAAATTTTTCAGCAAGCAAGGTGACCAAAAACCATCAATTCTGACAATGTTTTTTTTTCTTTTCCCTTCTTCACCCTGGGCTATAAATGAACATTTTACTTTATTCTGCGGGTCGGTACGATTACGGCGATGCCATATGTATATAGGTTTTTTTACATTTTGCAGCGTTTGCGCAATAATATCACTTATTTATAAAATAAATTATTTTCTGTGTCACCATATTCTGAGAGCCATAACTTTTTTATTTTTCAGTCAAAAAAGCGGTGTAAGGGCTTGTTTTTTGCGGGACGGGTTGTAGCCTTTATTGGTACTATTTTGGCGTACATGCGACTTTTTGATCAGTTTTTATTGTATATTTTGGGAGGGGTGGTGACCAAAAAAAAATTGTGATTCTGGCATCGTTTTTTAGTTTATTTTATTTGCAGTGTTCACCGTGCGGGAAAAATAATATTATAGTTTTATAGTTGGGGTCGTTGCAAACGCGGTGATACCAAATGTGTACTTTTTTTTTACGTGTTCATTTTTTTCCTATAATAAAAGACTTATTATAGGAAAAAAAGCAGTTCTTGTTTATGTCACTTATAACTTTTATTTTTACACTTTTTTTTAAAACATTTTTATTCTTTTTTTTACTTTTTTGACTTGTCCCACTAGGGGAAATTTAGACTTGCAGCTCTGATCGCTGCTATAATACATTACACTACCTACGTAGTGTAATGTGTTCTAGCTATCATTGTGACGTGACAGTCACTCTGACAGGAAGCCTCATAGGCTTCTTTACATGGCAGCCCGGGAAGCCATTGTCTGGCGTCCGGTCGCCATGGGTACCATCGCCAGCCCCTGTGATTTCACGTGGGGGCTGCCGATCTGCGCTTAACACGTTAAATTCAGCGATGGCAATCGAACGCCGCATTTAAGGGGTTAACTGCCTAAATTATCGCTGATGGGCCGCTGATCGGCAATGGGGCAGACACCCTGAACAGTTAACCGCCGCTGCGGTGTAGCGCCTCGCGGCGGTTAACTGTCAAAGCACAGACGTATCTGCACGTCGAGGTGTGGCACAGTGCTCACTGGAGCGCTTCTGACATTTCATTTTAGCGATTAATGAGGGTCTCCGTTCTCGGACCCCCACCGATCAAAACTTCTGACATGTCACTGTGACATGTGAAAAGTTTTTTAAAAGTTTAGTTACACTTTAACGGGAACCTGTTACCAGCTGGCCGCTGCTGTCAAAAGTTAATTGCTGTTATCCCCTCTCCTAAACACCTCCGACCGTAAATAACGGTCCGCAAACATTTCTCGCCTTTTTTGGTAATAATCCAGGTGTCTCGTTGATTCCTCCTTTTATGCCTGCCCACTGCCGAAAACTAGCCCACCCTGAATATGGAAATCTTATCTGAGATAGTGTGCATGTATGGTCCTGCTTCGTCTGGGCCTCAAATCTAGTTACTGTGCATGCTCCGTTGTGGTGTCCCGTTGTGCGCATGCACCAGAACTGGACATCGTTGCGCAAGCATGGAATATCGTTTGTGCTGGGGGGAGGCGAGGAGCTGTCAATCAATAGTAAGGAGGCGGGGTTAACTCAGAAAAGCTTGGGGAATGAAGATATGACCCTTTTCAAACGAAGATATGACTTTTATGCTCATTAGCATACGGCACAGGAACACTAAAAAAATTAATATTAAAGGTACGGAGCCTACTTAGAAGAGAATTACAGGTTACATAAAAATGATTTTTCACCCACTTCCACCACGTATTGCAAGTTTAATAGGTGAAATGCTGGTGACAGGTTCCCTTTAACATTTCACTTTAGCCTATTGGACCTGTAATTACTTGTTTGGCCCCTCCATGCTGGATATTGCAGATTGTAGCTACCAACCTCAATTAAAAAAATAAAAGAGGCTGTAGAAAATTTGTAGTTAATACACCTTTGGGACATGTAGAACAGGGGCCCCCGTTTGCAGCATAAATATGTTGTAAAAAAATGGACCAGAATCACCTAGTCGAATCTATGAATAATTCAGGCTATTCTGAGGGCAAAGTGGGTAAGGATAGGTGCCTAACCAAGTGTTCACGGAGTATAAATTCTAGAACATGTTTATCACTTTGGTTTTCTTCATGAATATTGGCAAAACAGAATTTCCCAACCTTAGATGTCTTCAACTCATTGTACAACTTTTTTTTTACCAATATATAAATTGACAAGGGAGAGTATTCTTTTAAATGTAGCTGATAAATACATTATGTAAAATATATATATGACCGTAACTTCATGCCATTGGCTGTAGAAACATTCTGTTTTTTGAATCTGGTAATGCGAAAGTTAACTTGGCTCTGGGCTTGCTCAAAGGAAAGGGAAGATGTGAACATCTGGACTTCATCACGTTGGCACAGTTCTGCTTGCGTGTGATACAAGGTGGCTGATGCACTTGGCTTAGTAAATGTTCCTGTATTGTGTTTATCTGTATGTTTCTGTACTAAATAAGAATTTGCCCTTCAGTAAATATGGCACTTAAGGTTTGCCTACGACTAATATTGTCTACTGTATATTATATGAAGATATATATTTATATTAGTTCCACAAAACTTAGAGGCCAGGAATATGAAGCATTGCATTCATTGGTAGCTCCCAGTGTGTGCTCGTCCCAAACTCCTGTCAATATCATCATCATCACACAGCGCTCACACATTAATTCATAATCTCAAAACCTCTTATCTGCTGATGTGACACTGGAGAAGTGACATCCTACTAGTGGAATATGTCCAAAACAGATGGGATGGCTACAGCAAAATACTGCAAATAAGACAGCTGTCACTTTGCAAGTGAAGGATAAAAAATATAAATGTTTCTTTTATCTGTTGTCAAGGGCAACACCACTGGGTTTATCATTTAAAAATAAAAAAGTAATTCAAAGAGGTTCTCCAGGGATCCAAACTTAATGCTATTTGTTTCAGAGTTTCTTTCCCCTACAATTTGTTCCTTAATTGTCTGGCATCCGGTCGCCATGGGTACCATCGCCAGCCCCTGTGATTTCACGTGGGGGCTGCCGATCTGCGCTTAACACGTTAAATTCAGCGATGGCAATCGAACGCCGCATTTAAGGGGTTAACTGCCTAAATTATCGCCGATGGGCCGCTGATCGGCAATGGGGCAGACACCCTGAACAGTTAACCGCCGCTGCGGTGTAGCGCCTCGCGGCGGTTAACTGTCAAAGCACAGACGTATCCGCACGTCGAGGTGTGCGAAGTTACTGCACACCATGATGTGCATTAACGGCAAGGTGCAGGAAGGGGTTAATAGAAAGCCTATGAGTCTGCACATCGCCGACCAGAAACGAAGTGGCACAGTGCTCACTGGAGCGCTTCTGACATTTCATTTTAGCGATTAATGAGGGTCTCGATTCTCGGACCCCCACAGATCAAAACTTCTGACATGTCACTGTGAAAAGTTTTTTAAAAGTTTAGTTACACTTTAACGGGAACCTGTTACCAGCTGGCCGCTGCTGTCAAAAGTTAATTGCTGTTATCCCCTCTCCTAAACACCTCCGACCGTAAATAGTGGTCCGCAAACATTTCTCGCCTTTTTTGGTAATAATCCAGGCGTCTCGTTGATTCCTCCTTTTATGCCTGCGCACTGCCGAAAACTAGCCCACCCTGAATATGGAAATCTTATCTGAGATAGTGCGCATGTATGGTCCTGCTTCGTCTGGGCCTCAAATCTAGTTACTTCGCATGCTCCGTTGTGGTGTCCCGTTGTGCGCATGCATATTTTTTTCTTAAAACTTTTATTGCAGAAAAGTATTGAAACATAAAAAAAATTATATACAATTTGGATTTATGTATTGGTACCGGCCCATAGAATAAAGTTAGCATGTTATTTATACCGTATGAATAATCACAAAAAACAATGGACATAGTTACTGGGGTTTTTTTTCCCATTCCCCCTCAAATGAAATCAATAAAAGTTAATTACCTTATATGTACCCCAAAATAGTAGCAATAAAAATGACAACTCATCCTGCAAAAAGATGCCGCATTCCAAGTGCATAACTGTTTTTTTCATTTATGCTATGGTACCTGGAATTTATACTGCACGGCACATGGCATAAAACACTATGGTGGATTGGCCTTTTTTACCCCAAGTGTTTTTATAACAGTTATTCATTAAATTATATGTACCCAGGGGGCAGAGCTTGACCGCACGTGTTGAAGGTGGCTTGAATCGGCGTTCCCTGCACGATCCGATTATACCCTAGCTTACAGCGGGACAGTCACCTTAAAAATGGTGAAGACCTCGAAGGATAAGCTCAAGGACCAGGTCGGCACTCCGAAACCGGGTAAACAACAAGCTCACATCGACAAATTCCTCAAACGGAACTTGGATTCCTCCCTGGCGCGCTCTGCCAAGATGGCGCCGGATCAGACAAGTGGCCACGCTACTGAAGGCGACTCGGATGCTGGAAGTACAGATGACCATTCAGATGCAGGTCGTGAGTCCTCTCAGATCCCAATATCTCGGGGCTTTATTAGAAGAATTATTTTTAAAGCACTCACTACTATTGCCAAAGATTTGGCTAATATAAAGGCTGAACTCCACAACATAGGAAATACAGTGGAAGTGCTTGAAAATGCACATATGGAGGTGGCTCAGTCTGGGACTTCTGTGCGGGACTCGCTGTGTATTCACCAGGATCACATTAACATGGCTTTATTACAAGTAGAAGACCAGGAAAATAGAAGCCGCTGTAAAAGCGTGCGGATTCGCGGCCTTCCTGAATCTCTAACCCACGATGCCTTGCCTAAAGCTGCACAGGATATCTTTGCTGGTCCTTTGGGCGTCGCCAGAGCTGAGGGTATTCATATTGAGAGGATTAATTGTGCCCTTAAAGCTAAACCCCATTCTACAGATCTACCTAAAGATGTCATAAGTGGTCTCCTTAGTTATATGGACACAGTGGCCATCTTGAAAGGTGCAAGAAACTCGGACAAAGTTCAATTTGATGGTAACACCGTGCTTATGTTTCAGAATTTAGCTTCGTCAACACTTGCAAAACGCAGGGTTTTGAAACCGCTTCTGGATTCATTCTGAGCTCCTAATATACCTTTCCGATGGCTCTATTCCTTTGGCTTGGCGATTTCCAAAGATGGCAAACAACTTACCATTAGAAAGCCAGAAGACCTGCAAGCTGCCTGGGATCAATTGGGTTTGCCAGTGATAAATATCTCTTTATGGCTGCCGATGGCGCAATTACCAGCTGTACCTCAGCTTAGTGGCACAAATCCTTGGTTTGTCGCTTCTCATCATCGCTCTCCGAAAAACAAGAAACAAGGTTCTAAACGCAGAGACGATGGTCCTACCTGAGCTTGGTTTGGTTATATGTATCTTTGTGTGCTCTCTCTAACATGATTCGTCATTAGTTTTCACCCAGAACTTAGTTGGATCTCTATTTGATATGACTGTTCTACTTGAGATGTTTTGCTCTCTTTATTTCATTATTGTAGGGTTGATGTCAGGATTGTCACTTCCGTGGTCAATCTCATTGGTTCACTTAACCCCCCTGTGCGGTCCTCCGGGCACACGGAGATTATGTTCCCTCTTCCCATGTTTACAGTTGCTTTTTTTCTACACTTTTTGTACTACATTGCTTACTGTGACCTGGTATGTTTTCTCCTTCCCTATTCCTCTATTCCCTTCTATCCTTATCTTGTGGTATTTTATAAGTCCTTTATTCAGGAGATCAAGATATCTGAAGGCAGACTGACGAGGTAGCCAATACATGAGTTTTACCAGAACCTATACAATTTAAAGAAGCCCACCACTCCTGACTCTCCAGCCTCGACCACAACTTCCCTCATTTCAGACTTTCTGAATGCTATTGATCTTCCTACCTTAGAGGAGGAAGCCTTGACTGCTCTTACTAATCCATTTACTGAGAAAGAACTTGAAAGGGTTTTACATTCTATCCCTTCAGGCAAGAGTCCCAGTCCAGATAGTTTTCCAATTGGGTATTATAAAACCTTTAAAAAATCCTTGCTCCCTCATTTTACCTCCCTTGGTAATTTTATTCTCCACGGAGAGCTACTACCAAAACAAGCTCTTGAAGCACACATTACTATCATACCTAAATAGGGTAAAGATTCTTCCTTGTGTGGTAGTTATCGGCCGATTTCTCTATTAAATACGGACTTAAAGTGGGGGGCAAAGGTGTTGGCTGTGAGAATGGGACCCTTGCTGCCTAAGTTGATAGGTGAGGAACAGACAGGTTGTGTCATGGGTGGACAAGGTAAAGATAATACTTGCCGGGTTATTCGTATAATGAAATATGCTACATCACACAAAATCCCCTTAGTCCTTCTTGGCACCGATGCCGAGAAGGCATTTGATAGAGTCAGTTGGGATTATTTAAAAGCTACTTTAGAGAGATTTGGCATACCGCAGTTATTTATCCAAGCTATCTTTTTCTTTATATAGTCACCCTAGCGCGAAGATTAAGGTTAATAATTCCTTGTCCAAATCTTTTAGTATATGTAATGGTACCCGCCAGGGATGCCCCTTGTCCCCTATTTTGTTTATCTTAGTTATGGAAACTCTAATTCAACGAATTAGACAGGACCCCCTCATTCAAGGTATAAAAATTGATTCCCATGTACACACCACTGCCGCTTTAGCGGATGATTTATTATTACTTACTACCAACCCATTGACCTCTGTCCCTTACTTGGTTGAGCTATTTCGCTCCTTCGGCTTACTCTCAAACTTCAAGATTAACTTTGAGAAGTCGCAGATGATGGGTTTGTCTATCCCACACTCAATTGCTACTCACCTTAGAGCCACTACTCCTTTCCATTGGATAGACGATGGTTTGACTTACCTTGGCATTTGTCTCACTACAGATCCCACACATTTATTCTCTAGAAATTATATGCCTTTACTTTCGAAAGTCCAGAAACAACTAAAAGACCTTAAGACCCCATTTCTGTCTTGAATGGGACGGAAAAACCTCCTCCAGACGTTTATAGCCCCAAAGTTTTTGTATTTATTGCAGGCCTTACCTATCTGGCTGCCTAGATCATTTTTTGATAAGGTCAGGAAATAATTCTCGTCATTCCTATGGAACAAATCTCGCCCACGGCTGAAATATAAATTGCTTATTCAAAAACCCAGATTTGGGGGATTGGGGGTTCCTGATCTTTACATTTATTATAGAACCATCTGAATATTTGGAAATCATTGATTCGGTGTTCAGACATCTCCTCTTTATATATAAACTTAGAAAGATACCTAAGATACCTTCTAGTGTTAGATAGACTATACTTATGGGCCTTAAAACCCTTCTCTCCAACTTGCACATGCTCTATTGTTTTACTTAAAAGTACTATAAGGGTATGTTCACACGGCAGCCTCCGTTACGGCTGAAATTACGGAGCTGTTTTCAGGAGAAAACAGCTCCGGAATTTTAGACGTAATGGCAAGTGCAGGCGCTTTTCGCTGCGTCCATTTCGGACGTAATTGGAGCTGTTTTTCCATGGAGTCAATGGAAAACGGCTCCAATTACGTCTCAAGAAGTGACAGGCACTTCTTTGACGCGGGCGTCTTTTTTCCGCGCCGTCTTTTGACAGCGGCGCGTAAAAAAAATGATCGTCGGCACAGAACATCGTAAAGCCCATTCAAAGGAATGGGCAGATGCTTGCCGACGCTTTGGAGCCGTATTTTCAGACGTAATTCGGGGCTAAAACGCCCGAATTACGTCCGTAAATAGTGTGTGTGAACCCAGCCTTAGAGTGTGGCAGGAGGTTAATGCTTTTTGTCCTCTTCTTTCTAAGACCTATTAACTATTGCCCCTGGGCCTTCTGTCCTTTTTGATAGACCCTGTAAGGCCTCCTCAGTCTTCCTTTTGGAACCTCCTGCATGATACCACGTTTTCATCCTTTTTCAATAAGGACACACAAACATACTTACCTTTATTACTTAGAAAGACGGGTTAATCTTGAAGGGCTTTATACAAATGTACAACTTTCAGACTATATGTGTTAAATACACTACCGTTTAAAAGTTTGGGGTCACCCAGACAATTTTGTGTTTTCCATGAAAACTCACACTTATATTTATCAAATGAGTTGCAAGATGACTAGAAAATATAGTCAAGACATTGACAAGGTTAGAAATAATGATTTTTATTTGAAACCAATTACAGCATTGCAGACCTTTGGCATTCTAGCTGTTAATTTGCTGAGGTAATCAGGAGAAGTTTCACCCCATGCTTCCAGAAGCCCCTCCCACAAGTTGGATTGGCTTGATGGGCACTTCTTGCGTACCATACAGTCAAGCTGCTCCCACAACAGCTCTATGGGGCTTAGATCTGGTGACTGTGCTGGCCACTCCATTACAGATAGAATACCAGCTGCCTGCTTCTTCCCTAAATAGTTCTTGCATAATTTGGAGGTGTGCTTTGGGTCATTGTCCTGTTGTAGCATGAAATTGGCTCCAATCAAGCACTGTCCACAGGGTATGGCATGGCGTTGCAAAATGGAGTGATAGCCTTCCTTATTCAAAATTCATTTTACCTTGTACAAATCTCCCACTTTACCAGCACCAAAGCAACACCAGACCATCACATTACCTCCACCATGCTTGACAGATGGCGTCAGGCACTCTTCCAGCATCTTTTCAGTTGTTCTGCGTCTCACAAATGTTCTTCTGTGTGATCCAAACACCTCAAACTTCGATTCGTCTGTCCATAACACTTTTTTCCAATCTTCCTCTGTCCAACGTCTGTGTGCTTTTGCCCATATGAATATTTTCCTTTTATTAGCCAGTCTCAGATATGGCTTTTTCTTTGCCACTCTGCCCTGAAGGCCAGCATCCCGGAGTCGCCTCTTCACTGTAGACGTTGACACTGGCGCTTTGCAGGTACTATTTAATGAAGCTGCCAGTTGAGGACCTGTGAGGCGTCTATTTCTCAAACTAGAGACTCTAATGTACTTGTCTTGTTGCTCAGTTGTGCAGCGGGGCCTCCCACTTCTCTTTCTACTCTGGTTAGGGCCTGTGTGTGCTGTCCTCTGAAGGGAGTAGTACACACCGTTGTAGGAAATCTTCAGTTTCTTGCCAATTTCTCGCATGGAATAGCCTTCATTTCTAAGAACAAGAATAGACTGTCGAGTTTCACATGAAAGCTCTCCTTTTCTAGCCATTTTGAGAGTTCAATCGAACCCACAAATGTAATGCTCCAGATTTTCAACTAGCTCAAAGGAAGGTCAGTTTTATAGCTCCTCTAAACAGCAAAACTGTTTACAGCGGTGCTAACATAATTGCACAAGGGGTTTCAAGTGTTTTCTAATCATCCATTAGCCTTCTAACACAGTTAGCAAACACAATGTACCATTAGAACACTGGAGTGATGGTTGCTGGAAATGGGCCTTTATACACCTATGTAGATATTGCATTAAAAACCAGACGTTTGCAGCTGAATAGTCATTTAGCACATTAACAATGTATAGAGTGTATTTCTGATTAATTTAATGTTATCTTCATTGAAAAAAACTGTGCTTTTCTTTCAAAAATAAGGAAATTTCTAAGTGACCCTAAACTTTTGAACGGTAGTGTATATATTTTTCTATATATTTTTTTTGTTTTTATAAAATGAGTGGACTTCACTGACACTAAATCTAACTAGGGCAAGGGTTCCTAACACTAAACCTAACTAGATTTTATGTGAACTTCCCTGACACTAAATCTAACTACGGCGACTATTCCCTGAGTGGGAAGTGGAAGTGGATAGAAGGTGGGATACTACTGCTACACTGTTTTTCTCTAAACTAAACTGCACTGCCTCACGCCACAACCGCTCTCAACGACTATCAAACTCCAACAGAGCGGGTGCGGCAGGATCTGAGGTCAGAGCAGGAAATTACATATACGATCGCTGGTATTGGTCCGTCGTCACTAATTAACCCATAGCAGCGATCGCGGAGGTGGGACCACTACGATTGGTCCCTGCACACTGAGCTGTGATAGCCTGCTGTTGGAAACAGCAGGCATCACAGTTCGATGGAAGGGCGGGGGAAAATGGCGATGCATTTTCCCCTGGACGTACTATTCCGGCACGGAGCGCGAATGATGCACTTAGCGCGACGGAATAGTACGTCGCTGGGCACGAAGGAGTTAAATCCTTTTTTGTTTTTATTTCAATTGTCCAGTTTGATTATTTGATATAAAATTATTTGTTATATATTTAGTAAGTAATCAATGAAATAGTGCATATATAAACACTATTTTTTATCTTCTACTGGAGTGCTGCAAGATTTCTTCGATTATATATCTATTTATTGTGTAGGTACTGTGTATGTACTTATATTGTGTATATTAAAAGAAAATGTCTCATGTATTTAATTTGAGTTATATTAATTAGATGTAAATCTGTAAAAGAGAAATGTGTTTGTTCTTTTTCTAAAAGTTTTAAGTATTCTTTTTTTTTAAAAAGCCAAGAAAAAACAACAGCTTTCCTGCTGCAGCCATATTGGAGATACACACTTCCTTCATGCATTATATGTATAGACTATACAGCAGGGGTTATGTGCCCTATGGCAGTTGAAATGAATGAAAGTCAATTGAAAAATAATTAGATGACTCTGCTAAAATTGCCCCAGTCTATACAACAAAACAGAAAAGTGAGCTATAGAAAACAGGAAGTGTCAGTCTATTCTATCTGATCTAAAAGCTAGTGTAAAAACTGTAATTTTTCTTGATGTGTTTAGGTAAAAAAAAAAAATATGAAAAAAGATAAAGATGAAAAAAACGCAGAACTAAATGTTTTAATATGTGTTTCAAACAAAAATCTGATTTAAAGAGTCACTGTTTCAACAAACCTTTCCATAAATCACTGGTACAAGCGAAGACAAAGAACTTTAAAATATATAGTATCTTATTACAAAAAAGGTCTCCTTCTCCACTTTTCAGGCTCCTCCCCTTCTTCCTCTGCACTGATCATTCATTCTCAACTCCCTGCTAAAATCCTTTTTTAAGAGATAGGATTTTCAGCTTCACTAAGGTATCAGGTTACAGCTGCTGCCCATAGAAGTCTATGGAGATGGAGGTGGAAAGGGGAAGAGAGAGTAGCTCTACAATGTTCATTTTATATCAAGGTTCAGAGTCAGGTGTCAGAGTTACATATTGGTGGGCCTGATTCAGGTGTCAGTTAAGTGATTTGTCTCAAACTTCTATTATTATGATGCTTGACTGAAATTTGAGAATGTCCTAATATGGACATTTTACAGCTGCAGCGAGATAGAGAGAGAGTGAGACACAGACAGACAGACAAGACATTTCTGCTTCTAGTAAGTATTCCACTGTCTCACCCCACTACTGGATTCACAGAAACACACAGTTGTACAGTGTCCATGATGTTGTTGCATGCGTGTGTGTTCGTGTGCACGTGTGCGTGATATCCTCTTCTCTGTGTATGGGAGACATCATAGTAGCTAATCTCCACCCTGACTGAAGTTCAGGGAAAACTGACAATTAGTAATTAGTGATGGAGCCTGCAGAGGGGAAAACTGATGAAAAATGCTGGATACAAGCATTGCTGTACATAGAAGAAAGGGGGTCCCGTGGCTTTCTTGTGGCGTTGCCACCAAGGACATTAGGGCCTGTGTTCATTCCCTTCTCCACGCCCTTTAAATAGTTCTGCACAGGTTCTCACCATTCAATAGCAAAGTAGATGGAACCAACAAAGACTTCGTCCCCTCTCTACAAGGGCCCTATAGCAGCCGCATAGTCTGCCTCTTTGATACATATGCCCGTGGATACAAATCATGTAATGGTCAGGAATAGTGTTGTTCCTCATGTACACACGATGGCTAATTCTGAAAATTCAGGTCAATGTAGAAAATAAAGGGGTAGTTTGGTTAGAGAGGGGTCAGACTATATTGGTGGGTCGATAAATAGACTGTGGGGAGAGGATTAGGCAACAGGATAAGGAGATCCTTTTGTTATAAAACAGCATTGACGATAAATATGTCCACAACATTAAAAAAAAATAAAAAATCACATTGTTGATACTGAATGTGAAAAATTGGAAGGCAAGTTAAAGTGCACATTCACAAATGCGAGAAGTCCCGAAAGCAAAACTTGGGCGTTTGAAGCCTTGGTACTGGAGGAACATATTAATATAGTTGGTGTTGCTAAAACATGGCTAGACTCTTCTCATGACTGGGCTGTAAATCTACAGGGTTTTGAACGGTTTCGGAAAGACAGGGCAAATAGGAAAGGCGGTGGTGTATGTCTGTATGTGAGAAGTGATATGAAGGAGAATGTGAAGGAAGCAATGGTCTGTGAAGATTCTGAGGAGGTTACACAGTTACATAGTTTGTACGGTTGAAAAAAGACACATGTCCATCAAGTTCAACCAAGGGATGGGAAAGGGGAAGTGGGATGGGAAAGGGGAAGTTGAAACCTTGTGGGTGGAATTATAAAGGGAGGTAAACACTGAAAAAATTATTTTTAATGTAATTTATCGACCCCCCCCCCCCCAATATAACTGAGGAGATGGAAGGTCAGCTATCTGAACAGATGGAGCGGGCTGCACAGGCTGATACTGTAGTGATAATGGGAGATTTTAATTACCGGGAGATTAATTGGGGTCATAATTTGGCTACAACTGTAAAGGGGAGAAATTTCACCAACCTGTTGCAGTAAAATGTTATGGCCCAGTGTGAGGAAGACCCGACTAGAGGTGAAGCTCTGTTGGATCTGGTCATTTCAAACAATGCAGAGCTTGTTGGGAATGTCACTGTTCGTGAAAACCTTTGTATCAGTGACCACAATAGAATTGCATTTTACCTATACTGTAAAAACAAACAAGTTGGGAGGGCAAAAACACTTAATTTTAAGAAGGCCAATTTCCCCAGGATGAGAGCTGCAATTCAGGACATAGATTGGGAACGACTAATGTTAAATAACGGTACGAATGAGAAATGGAAAATCTTAAAATCTACTTTGGGTAATTATAGTGCAAAATTAATGCCTATGGGTAATAAGTGTAAACGACTAAAATTAAACCCCTCATGGCTTACACCTTCTATAAAAAGGGCAATATTTGACAAAAAAAGGGCATTTGAAAAATATTAATCTGAGGGTACAGCTGTAACCTTTGTAAATTACAAGGAGCTTAACAAAATCTATAAAAGGCATTTAACACCATCCCTCATAGACGCCTAATGGATATTTAAGGTCTATGGGTTTGGAAAGTATAGTTTGTAATTGATTTGAAAATTGTCTCAAGGACCGTATCCAGAGTGTTGTGGTCAATGGTTCCTACCTTGAATGGTCCCCGGTTATTTGTGGTGTACCCCAGGGTTCAGTGCTGGGACCATTATTATTCAACTTATTTATTAAAGATATAGAGGATGGGATTAATAGCACTATTTCTATTTTTGCAGATTACACCAAGCTATGTAGTATTGTTCAGTCTATGGAAGATGTTCATAAATGACAAGCCTAGTTTGACACACTGAGTGTTTGAGCTTCCACTTGGCAAATGAGGTTTATTGTGGATAAATGTAAAGTTATGCATCTGTGTACCAACACTCTGCATGCATCATATGTCCTAGGGGGAGCTATACTGGGAGAGTCACTTGTTGATAAGGATCTGTGTGTACTTGTAGATCATAGCCTAAATAACAGCATTCAATGTCAATCAGCTGCTTCTTAGGGTATGTTCACACAAGGTCATTACGTCCGTAATTGACGGACGTATTTCGGCCGCAAGTACCGGACCGAACACAGTGCAGGGAGCCGGGCTCCTAGCATCATAGTTATGTACGATGCTAGGAGTCCCTGCCTCGCTGCCGGACAACTGTCTCGTACTGAAAACATGATTACAGTACGGGACAGTAGTTCCACGGAGAGGCAGGGACTCCTAGCGTTGTACATAACTATGATGCTAGGAGCCCGGCTCCCTGCACTGTGTTCGGTCCGGGACTTGCGGCTGAAATACGTCCGTCAATTACGGACGTAATGACCTCGTGTAAACATACCCTAAGTGGAGAGAGACAGACAATGCTGCTGCTGCTGCTTCTAGTAAGTGTTTTACTGTCTCACTCAAGATCTGTATTCCACAGCTACACTGCTCATTACTGCTGTACAATCTCCTCCATGCTGCTGCTACTTTTATGTGTGTGATAGAGATAGGAGAGCACTATTCTCCTATTTTCTGTGTACAATAGGAGACATTCTAACAGTCACTGCCCCTCTGCAATGGAGTTCAGGGAAAGCTAACAATTAGAAATAGAACATAGAGGAGAAAACTGGTGAAAAATTCAGAATACAGGTCATATAATGGTCAGGTATAGTGTTATTCTTCATGTACAAACACATGACAGCTTATATTAAGGTAACATTCTGATGACATTATAACTGTATATATGTGACATTGTGATATATCTTCATAGAGATTTGGTGATCATATATATATCATAGACATGACTAGTGCATTTGTCACAGAGAACTTAATTTCCTCAATAATATAAAAAATAATGTAAAAAACTGCTATGAAAAGCAGGGGAAAAAGTGAACAATAGCCATTACCTCAATATCTCGGCCTGGACAATGCAAATAAATCCTGTCTGACTGGACAGGAAAGGAAAGTTTTGCCCCGTGTTTACATAATGAAAACAAGATATTGTTTTGTAAAGTAATAAAAGAAATCATGTACAGTACAATAGACATTACAGCAGTGGATGGCTGGCAGCTGGCGGCCTCAGGGGACCAACAGAAGAAAGTTGTTTGCGGTATGTGGGAATGGCTGCATATTCTTAAGGATACACTGTCTTTTATCACTGCGGCACAATGTTGTCCACAATGTAGCCCATTAACAAACATGTTGTTTTCTACAATTTAGAGCAATGTCACAGGCAGGAGATAATGTTGTGGTTGGAGATAATGCCTAGCAGCACCATTTCTGGTTAGGGCTACTCAGGCCCATTGCCACTATGTATCCCCAACCTAAAATTTTGCATAGAACTTTTAGTTTTTGGGCATTTGTCTTATTTTTTTTTACCATGTATTGAGTAGGTATCTTACTTGTGGGGCGTTTATACGTACAGGGTGTCTAATGTGCAGAGTATGCCGGCATACAGATATCAGCTAGTAGGACAAACATGCCGCAAAAGCACAAGCAGAAAAATATGAGACCCGGAACTGGCTCATGGCCATAATATCCAAGCTACTTCATTAATTTAAATAAATGTTAATATAAATGGTTTCAAGTTTTGTATTCTACAATACTTAGATACTTGAAGTAGCAATGGTAATTTACTGGCAATGACTTTTATAATTTATATGTTACTGTAGTAATAAAAGGCCCAATCCTGGAAATCTCTTTGTAAATTGTGTATGTTATGTGCAATGAAGATATTTATAATCACAGCTACTATATTATGACATAAAAAATTGACTTTTGATGATTTTATGAGAGCTCCCAGGCACTGAAATCATGGACTCTGGCCAGGGATCTACAGCTTTTCATTTAGCGGAGATACGTTGAATGACTTTAACAAAAGAGAAATTCACATCTAAGAGACGGATAAATTAATGTTGAGATTAAAGTGTCAGCATGATCCTACTGAATAGCATTCTATCAGATTATACTGTTAAGACGCACAGGTTTTTGGAACAGAGAATGAAAAATAGTGTGTATCGAATGTTACAGAGCTAAATGGTACAAGTTTTATTTTAAGAGTGTTCTATAGTTTTAGATTAGTGCTAAAGAGGTTTTCTCACTGCAAATATTTATGGCAAATCAATTGGAAATGTCATACATGTTTAATCAAAGGTGCTAACTCTGCTGAATTTCCCATTCATTATAATGGACGGTGACGATGCACGCATGGCCACCTGCCACCCAGGAAAGAGGGAACGGGCACCGCCGTTCTTAGAAGCAGTTGTAGTCACAGAGGTGTGAACCCCACCAATTTGTCATTTATAGTATATCGCTATACCATAAGTGTTTGTAGTGAGAAAGCCCTGTTAATATGCAGAACAATTAACATATTCAGCTCTTATAATATTCTCTTCCCATGAGGCTGAGATAGCTTTTGTACAACCAGCACGGCACAGGAACCATTGACATGCAGGGAGTGCTTGGAAAGTCCAGTTCTGTCACTTTCCACACTGATTTTTCTAACGTCAGCACCTACTGTCTTGTACATCAACCCCTTTCAGCCACTCAGACAGCAGTACTTACTGGGTTGCAATCCCTCAAAGCCCCCAGCCACATTGCAACTGTAAGGAACAATTAGCCGCTTTCCATTAACGTCTCTCAGCACTTTATATATATCATAATATGCGTTTGGAAAAAGTAACTTTTTCTTTTTTACTTAGCAGTCAGGGCCATGAGATAAAAGTGGCTGATGGCTTCCTATGATTATATCCCGAGGTAACAGCTGGACTGCACAGTGGGCCCTTCAGAAGAAGAAGAAGAAGAATTGGGGGTGCCTGAGAGACGAGTGGGTGTGTTAACTAGGTGCACTGGGTGTTTCAATGTGTGAGAGGGTAACTGACCCTAGCTGTCTGAAGTGTGTATCTTGAAAAGTGAACAAATGTCTGGCCTTCAGTGAGTGAGAAGGTGCTTGTATCTGGACCCGGGTGTCTTAAAGAGCAAATCACCCAGGTGCAAGAAGTATGATTGAGCGCCGAGCCCTGGATGTCCAGACATGTAAATGAAAGCTACGTTCCTCCCAGGTTTCAGTTCAGAGTGATACTATTTGGCACTGTTACTTGTGCACTGTATGGCACTTTTATTTCAACACAGTATAGCTGAATTATTTTAGCATTGAGCATCAGACAAAATCTTGTATAATTTAGGAGCCCGTGAAATCACTTCAATTGCTAGTCTGACTTTTTTTAGTCACCCTATCTGACTTTTTAGTCACCCAACAATAAACATTTTCATAGACATAAATAGGAAAGAACCTAAAATTGTAGGCACCAGTAGCGACTTTCTAATTGCCTTAGCTACCTGGCTCTTGGGATTTGTAGAGCACTACTTTATACACATTAGTATTAGATTTATGAAGCAGCAGTTTTTTTGTTGTGTGGCCAATGCGTTAATAGAACATGGCTAGGGTAAAGAAAAAATGTAAAAAAAAACAAAACATTATTCTATGGCAGTGCTCAATTTATAATTTGAAAACATTTTCTGTATCCCTAACTTGTCCCGACATTAAAATATTATGTCAGCACAGAGTGTAACCTCTGTGACTCTAGCTAACCCTACCTCTGAGCCCAAACCTATTACGGTGGATACTCGGCCCAAGTCCTCTATTTACCCTACCCTTCACTGTGGGTCAGCCCTAGATCCCTTCTTTACGTTGGTTGGCAATGAGTTCAGGTTTTTAGAACAAAGCTCTCTCACCAAGAGTAATCTCATTCGCAGTAAAGACACTTTTTAGCACGCTATATATTGTGAGAAGATCGGCTAATAGGGGGGGGGGCTGTTTTATCTTAGACAATAATGCCTTTAGGCCTCGTGCACACTTCCATCACCATTTTCACAGCCTTTTTTGACAGGTCCGTGAGCCCGTTTTAGCGGCCGTGTGATTTCCGTGTGCACTCCGTGTTTCAGTTTCCGAGCGCCGAGCATGGTACTGTCCAGGGTGCTGAAAGAGCAGGGTTGTTCAGCGCTAGTCACTGTACAGGGTGCTGAAAGAGTTAATGGGCTGCACTGATCGGCGGTAACTGTTTCAGCACCCTGGACAGTGACTAGCGCTGAAGAATGACCAGGCTTGGCGCTCGCAAAATACAATTTATGAAATAAAAAAAATCAGTTCATACTTACTTTCCTCCTCTCCGGCCTCCTGGGATGACGTTTCATCCCATGTCACCGCGGCAGCCAATCACAGGCTGTAGTGGCGGTCGCGCAAGTCTGGATGACATCAGAAGGCCGACCTCCAGGGATGACGCTTCATCCCACGTGACCGCCTCTGCAGCCAATCACAGGATGCAGCGGAATCTGCAGCCAATCACAGGCTGCCGCGTCATACAGGAAGGTTGGATTGGAGGAAGAAAAGGGACTCGTCACCAAGACAACTACCGGTGTACGTATGAACTGCTTTTTATTTTATTTTTAATCAGCAGCCTCTTCTCTCTATCAGTGATTGATAGAGACAAGTGGCTGCCGATTAGTGTAATAGATCTGTAATGTACTTCTGTCCGCCCTGCCGTTGCTAGGCAACGGCTCCATCACACACGGACGGCACACGGATGCCTTCCGTGTGCCTTCAGTTTTTTTGACGGCCCCATTGACTTGCATGGGCCTCACGGTCACGGAATCTTGGACCAAAGTAGGACATGCTCTACTTTTGTCGGAACTAAGCAACGGGACCGTAAATAAAACGGAAGTGTGCATGGCCCCATTGAAATGAATGGGTCAGGGTGCTAGTCGTCAGAAAAACGGCTAGCACCCTGAAGAAAAAGACTGAAGTGTGCACTAGGCCTTAGTTACAACACCACCATCTACAGACAAGAGGTTGTGCTATGGGGGTTTAGATTTGCACCATCTTATGCAAATGTTGATATGGGTTTTTTAAGGGACAGCATATATTAAATGATCATGGCTTAAGTGACAAAATACATATGGTAGGTACTTAGATGTTTTATTTTTTGTATGGCGAGGTGACGAGACACAAGCTACTAATTTGTGGATAATTTTGGACTAACCTTTACACACCATTTCTCTAAGTATGGCGCTTTTAGATATGAGAACAAAAAGGGGTGACATACTTATTAGTACTTATTTTAAACAAGTCAATGTAAATAGTTATTAAGACTTAGGACCCATGCACACGGCCGTGCCTGTTAATCACGGGCTGCGATTGCGGGCACCGCATTTTCGTCCCGTGTACCCATATGAAGTATGGGTGCACGGCCCGTAAAAATCAAAAGAACGGACATGTCATATCTTTTGCGGTACACTTAAAATATACGGGAAGGTGTCCGCGATCAGTAGAAGTGAAAGTTTCCGTAATTGCGGACCGCAAATACGGACGATTTTTTTCGGTTGTGTGCACGAGGCCTCACACATTACACACTACCTGACCTGGCTCAGAAATATCCCCTTTGGTCAGTTCAAACATATCCAATTTTTTTTTTCAAATACTACCCATTTAAAGCCCAATACAAAACCCTGACCAAATGCATAAGCATTTTCCCTGAAAGTCTGATACAAGGGGCAATTAAGAAGGTATATATATATATATATATATATATATATATGAGAAGTGCCTCAACCAGGGACAATGCACTTTTTATTGTCCGCAAATACGTATCCGACGGCTATGGATAGACATCTGTAGCCGTCTGCAATATCGCAAACGCCCATAGAAGTCTGTGCCGCAATTGTGGACAAGAATAGGAAATGCTCTATATTTTGCAGATCATTTCTACGCCATGGACACACATCTGTAAATATACGGAAAGGTGTCCGTGGCCAATAGAAATGAATGTGTCCGTAATTACCTGATCCGTAATTAGGGATGAAAACTACGGTCGTGTGCATGGAGCCTTATACGTTATTATTTTACTAATGATGTTTTTTAGAAACATTATGTAGTATCAATCTGCAGCATGTACATTTTTCTTGCAAAAATGCTGCAAATTTTCCGCATTGAAATTCCGCAGTGTTTCCTCTGTGTGGACATACCCTAAAGGTCCTTTTACACCAGCAGATTTCTACTAGTAAACGATCGCCAAATGTTGATATAGCACGTCGATCGGTGCTCGTTTAGCTCCATTTACATGTAGAAAATTCATTGTAATGTATGGAGACACATGAGATCGTTCGTCCCCACACAGTTTGCATCATTGTCAGCAGAACATCCCCTGTTTACACATTTGTCGGATGATTGCTAAGCCCTTTTCTCCAATCATCGGCCCAAGTAAAAGGGCCTTAAGGCTCTATTCACATCACATTTGGCCATATAGTTGGCAATATATGTCTGGAAATGAAAGTATCCAGGTATACACTGTACAGTACCCAAAGACTTCCATCATATGGCAGAAATATTTTTTTGTTTTAAAGTACTGAAAAGTGTAGTATACGTTAAAGAAGTTTTTATAACTAAATCAATGGCAGACAAGAGTACATGTTTGCAACCATCTGAAGAAAATAAAGGCAAAATAAAGTCATTTATGCTTTAAAAAATTAGCCATCAAATAGATGCCAACTGTGTGCAACTGTATACACTATATATATATTTTTTTTTAGTATACATTTATATTTTCTAAATCTACAGGGCACATATCTGGTGTGAACCTGACCTTAGACAGTGTTTAGCTTCCTGTCACAATTTGTACAGACAGCGCTGTAGCATTGTGAGATAAGTAACCACTGTTTACCAAGATTTTTTTAAATTAACCCTTAAACCACAAAAATTATTATTTACTAAACCCTGAACCTCCACTTATTTATTCAATGCGTTAATTGACAACTGTATGTTTAGAAATTCTTGGGCACTATATGGCCCTGTTATTTTGGTACTATATAAATGTTTTATTGCATAGCATTGTTTTGGGGGGGACACTGTATGGTGGTATTATTTAGACAGTGAAGAGTTCTGTTATTTAGGAAACAATATGGCAATGTTTTCTTGTCTAACCATGTTATTTTGGCGATATCTATTACTGTACTGTACGGCTATGTTCACACGGGGTATTTTGCCGAGTTTTTTGACGCGGAAACCGCGTCGCAAAACTCTGCAGAAACGGCCCGAGAACGCCTCCCATTGATTTCAATGGGAGGCGTCGGCGTCTTTTTCCCGCGAGCAGTAAAACTGCCTCGCGGGAAAAAGCGACATGCCCTATCTTCGGGCGCTTCCGCCTCTGACCTCCCATTGACTTCAATGGGAGGCAGGAGAAAGCGTATTTCTCGCTGTTTTATGCCCGCGGCGCTCAATGGCCGCGGGCGAAAAACGGCGTGCAGGGAGAGGAATATCTGCCTCAAAGTTCCAAACGGAATTTTGAGGCAGATATTCCTCCCCCAAAATACTCCGTGTGAACATAGCCTAATGTTGCAATCAACCTAATGCCAGTCCTGTCAAGAGATCTCAGGAACTACTACATGCAGTGTGTGCCAGTTTTCATGTATTGCAATGACATATTGCAATGATGCTCATCCAGGCAGAGGACAGGATATATGCATAGAAAGTTATGCATGTAGCTTGTCTAGACAGCTTCTGGGCCTTGATGAAAGTCCTTTAAGTGTGTAAACCAATGTAAACAATTTAACATATTTTGCAAGTTATAAATTCTTCTTTTGGGGACAACTTTGAAGCAGAGATTATAAAAGCAGGGAACTGTAAGTGCTCTGCTCATTAAAGGTGTCAACCCAAGGACCACTTTTATGACATGTCAATAGTACATCTGCATCCACTTCTCTGATGACTGAGACCCATCTTGGACTATTTCTATAATTTGACCAGGACTTTTATGATGTGTCCTACGGACATGGTAGAAATCCATTGAAACTGTACAACCACTTTTAGTTAGGAACATTACTTGGAGACACACAACTGTAGGGGTCAGCAACCTTAGGCACTCCAGCTGTTGTGAAACTGCAACTCCCAGCATGCCCTGACAGGCAAAGGCTTTAGTATTCCAGCCAAAGCTTGTTAGGGCATGCTGGGAATTGTAGTTTCACAACAGCTAGAGTACAGAAGGTTGCTGATCACTGCATTACTGCAATGAAGGAGAAATTCTATACATATTACGTACAAAACTCAAGAAAATACATGTTGATAGACCTTGTTGAAAAACACGGGTGTTCATGGTGCAGCTGAGATACTCATAACCAGTAGCGTAGCTAGCGGGGGGGGGGGGGGCAGTGGCCCAGGGCCTACTGAGATGGTGGGGCCCACCTTGACCGCCCCTGCCATGACCGCCGCTCCCGCTGCCCCCTGCCACACTGCCTCCCAACCGTCCCAGGGCCGGCGGGACAGTCCCGGTTTTTTCACCACTGTCCCGCCATCCCGGGCGGTCTGTAAAATGTCCCGCTGGGCGCTGCATCAAAACAGCTGATCGCTGCTGACTGCAGCAGCGATCAGAAGAAGGCAGGAGTCTTGCGGCGGTGTTCTCACTGGGATCGATGCCGGCCCGGGAGTGGATTGGTCCAGTCACCTGACCGGTCATCTGACCTCACCGGTCAGGTGACTGGACTGGTCCACTCCCGGGCCGGCATCGACATCAGTGAGAACGCCGCTGCAAGACTCCTGCCTTCTTCTGATTGCTGCTGCAGTCAGCAGCGATCAGCTGTTTTGATGCAGCGCCCAGCGGGACATTTTGCAGACCGCCCGGGACGGCGGGACAGTGGTGAAAAAACCGGGACTGTCCCGCCGGCTCCGGGACGGTTGGGAGGCAGTGTGGCAGGGGGCAGAGGGAGCGGCGGTCATGGCAGGGGCGGTCAAGGTGGTCAAAGTAGAGCGGAAAGTGGCAGCAGTAGGGCCGGCTACCTTTCCCGCTCTCCGCTCTGGCGGTATTGAGGCACAAAGTATAAGGGGGTTGTGTTGCGCTACCTACTGGGGGTCTGTGTGTGGAGCAATCTACAGGGGGGCTGTGTGTGGAACTATCTACAGGGGGGCTGTGTGTGGCGCTATCTACAGGGGGGCTGTGTGTGGCGCTATCTACAGGGGGGCTGTGTGTGGCGCTATCTACAGGGGGGCTGTGTGTGGCGCTATCTACAGGGGGGGCTGTATCTGGCGCTATCTACAGGGGGGCTGTGTCTGGAGCTATCTACAGGAGGGCAGTGTGTGGTGCTATCTACAGGGGGGCTGTGTGTGGCGCTATCTACTGGTGGGCTGTGTGTGGAGCTATCTACTGGGGGCTGTGTGTGGCGCTATCTACTGGGGGCTGTGTGTGGCGCTATCTACAGGGGGGCTGTATCTGGCGCTATCTACAGGGGGGCTGTGTGTGGCACTATCTACAGGGGGCTGTGTGTGGCGCTATCTACAGGGGGCTGTGTGTGGCGCTATCTACAGGGGGCTGTGTCTGACGCTATGTAAAGGGGGGCTGTGTCTGGAGCTATTTACAGGGGGCTGTATCTGGCGCTATGTACAGGGGGCTGTGTGTGGCGCTATGTACAGGGGGGCTGTATCTGGCGTTATGTACAGGGAGGCTGTGTGCGGCGCTATCTACAGGGGGCTGTATCTGACGCTGTGTACAGGGGGGCTGTGTCTGGCGCTATGTACAGGGGAGCTGTATCTGGAGCTATCTACAAGGGGGCTCTGGTGAATGATTTTTCCATTGACCGGTAGCAGAGTTACACAACTGGAAAAAAAAATCCCCATCATGTAGCTCTGCTACCTGTCAATTGAAAAGTCATCAACCACAGGGTCTCCCTCTTGACTTTCATTGTTCTCAGCCTTTTGGTTTGTCCTGCAGCTGCCGTGATGAGCAAATGTTATACCCAAGATAGGAAAAGTAACATAAAGACGACATAACCAGATCCATAATATCTGTGATATCCAGACAGTCCAGAGATCCGCAGTGAGAATTTGCGTGTGTTATTTGCAGAAGGATCTGGCTGTGATTTGATGTGTTTATGCAGGATATTGGGTGTGGTTAGGGGCGTGGCTTAAAATGTCCCTCTTTTCCGAATTCAAAAGTTGGGAGGTATGACACAGGGTGGCCTGCTGCCTGTCTGAGGGGGCGGCGGCGCAACTGAAACCAGCCGCCGCCAACCCCTCTTCCACTAATTGTACCTGTGTCTATAAGACGCAGATACAATTACACGCAGAAGCGCTAAATGGCCGGGCAGCATCTAACAATGATGCTGATTAGTAGGGCAGAATGACTTCCCACTGCCAAATTAGCACCTTCCAACGACGCTAGCGGAGCGATGACGTCATCGCGCCGCTTCCATTGTTGAAAGACGCCGATTGGCGGGGCAAGTCATTCTTCCCTGCCAATCAGCACCCATCAACAACGCAAGCGTTGTTCAGCCCCAGCAGACCTGCTCAGAAGAGAGCAGGTCTGTATTAACACCGGATGGCTCGGGATCAAGGGAAGTATGTAAAAAAAAAAAAATTCACTTAAAAGTGTTAGTGGCATTATCTACAGGGGGTGGCTATATGTGGGACACTATCTACAGGGGGATCTATGGGGGGGGCACTATCTACAGGAGGCACTGTGTGTGTGGGGGACACAGTGTATTGTGCTATTATAATCAGGGACACAGTATATGGCGCTATTATAATCGGGGCACAGTGTATTGTGCTATTATTATTAGAGGTTCGCTATTATATTTAGGTGCGCAGTGTGTGGCACCATGAGAATTTGATCTTTCTTTATAGGTGCAGAAATGTTTGAAAAGTGAGAAGCTGAAGACATCTGAGCGGCAAACTGCATAAATGGGCTGTGGCCGGTAGAAGTCATCATAGAGGTCTGCACCGGAAGGAGAATAGAGAAAAAGAACAACTAGAATCTGAAAAGACGTCACTGGTGAGTCATCTAATGTAAATGTTTATCCGGTTTCTAATCAATACTGTAGTCACTGTATGATCTGCAGCGAGATGATGGGTGGTATGATTGTGTGAAACAGCAACTCCCAGCATATCCTTACCATTGTTCGGGTCATGCTAGGAGCAGTAGTTTTATACCGTACAAACCTATACGGCAGGGGTAGCCTGGCTGGTATATACATGGATGATGGTTGTTATATGCAGGGATGATGGGTAGTGCAGCCATCATCCCTGTGTATACCAGCCAACATCCCTTATATACAAGGATGATGGCTGGTATATACAGGGATGATGGGGTTATTTACAGGGATGATGGCTGGTATATTCAGGGATGATGGCGGTTATATACAGGGATGATGGCTGGTATATAATTCGAATGCGCCTCTTCAGTTATAAACATGCATTAGGGACGGGCACTCGATTTGGGCCCACTCAGATATGTTTCCCCCCCTGCGCTAAACCCCTAGCTATGCCTCTGCTCATAACAAAAAAAAAAAAACGCTAGATGGGTTATAGTAGTTTTAGGAAAATGTTTTTTTATTCACAGAGAACCAGGCTGCAGAAAATCTAGCGTTGGACTGCTCCACCAGTGTACTATAGGATCCGGGGACATATGTTTCCATGAGGGCCACAAAGGTGCAGGAGGAGACAACCACATTTGGAGCGGTCTTTAGAGAAAATCACTTGTCACTAGGGGTTATTTCTTAAGAGTTGATTCACAAATCAACTATTAGAACTTATTGGAAATATGTCCTGTGTGTGCAATGATAACAAAGATTACAATGTGCAGACATGAACATGTTTTGTATAGATGGAAGATGGGCCCTTAGAATAATTTCCTCCATTTGGCCCCCATTATCCCAGTGCAACATTTTATGGTTGAGTTTTTTCCACACTGAAGTCAGTATTGATATACAGCGTGCTCTATAAATGTGTTTGAATAGGAATTCACACTTTTTTTTCCCCACTGACATTAATTATCTGGCCATGTATGAACCTGAACCTAGAAACGATAGTAATGAAGATAAGTAATTTAGCAGAAACTATAAATAACTAAGAAAATCAAATCCAAATGTATATCTAATTTAACTTATGAATTCTTAAATGTAGTTAATGAAAAGGAATGTTAATGCATTTCAGAGATTAGTATTTTGACTGGGGTGTCAGCTAGATACAGAAAGTTGTTGTCGCCTACAGTGGTGGGAAATGATATTGCAAGTGAAAATAGTACTGAACAGAAATCCATTGCTTCACAATTCTCCTTTATTTAGAATATGTAATTCACTCTTCAGCCTTATATAGTATACAGAAATTCTCTTGTGTGGTGAATGAAGTGAATCAGTGCAGTGGGAAGCCCTGGTATAGTCTATGGCAGGGGTCTCAAGCACGCAGCCCGCGGGCCGCATGTGGCTCCTGAGGCTGTCATCTGCGGCCCGCGGGACACAGAGCCGCTAGTATCGGCTCTGCTCCAGTACTCTGTGAAATCCCTGACATCGCTGTCCATGAATGGACACGCGATGTCAGGGTCTTCCCCAGAGCGGAGTCCCAAGCAAAGCGCTAGCATAGGCTCTGCTCCGGGACTCTGGAATCCCCTGACATCGCTGTCCACATATGGACAGCGATGTCTAGGGATTCCCCAGAACTGAACAGTGATGTCAGGAGAACAGCTGGAGTCCCAGTAGTAGCGCTAGTCGCGCTCTGCCCGGGACTCCAGCTCTGGGGTTGCCCCTGACATCTCTGTCCATATATGAACAGTGATGTCAGGAGCAGAGCTGGAATCCCAGGCAGGGTGCTAGAAGCAACTCTGCTCCGGGACTCCAGCTCTGGGCAAGCCCCTTACATCACTCTCCATATATGGACACTGATGTCAGTTGCTACCCCAGAGTTCCGGGGTAGAGTCTATACTAGTGCTCCGCTCTGGGACACCGGCTCTGGGGTTGCCCCTAACATCACATTCCGGTCCAGGAGGATCCCCTCATGTCACTGTGTATGAACAGTGACATCAGGGGCTCCTCCAGCAGAGGAATCCCTGGCCAAAGCATCAGCAACGCTCTGGCTGGGGAATCCACTCCTAGAGGGAGCCCCAATGGCGCTATCTACAAGGGGTGTGTGTGGCATTATCTACAAGGGGTGTGTGTGGCATTATCTACAAGGGGTGTGTGTGGCATTATCTACAAGGGGTGTGTGTGGCAGCATCTACAAGGGGTGTGTGTGGCAGCATCTACAAGGGGTGTGTGTGGCAGCATCTACAAGGGGTGTGTGTGGCAGCATCTACAAGGGGTGTGTGTGGCAGCATCTACAAGGGGTGTGTGTGGCAGCATCTACAAGGGGTGTGTGTGGCAGCATCTACAAGGGGTGTGTGTGGCAGCATCTACAAGGGGTGTGTGTGGCAGCATCTACAAGGGGTGTGTGTGGCAGCATCTACAAGGGGTGTGTGTGGCAGCATCTACAAGGGGTGTGTGTGGCAGCATCTACAAGGGGTGTGTGTGGCAGCATCTACAAGGGGTGTGTGTGGCAGCATCTACAAGGGGTGTGTGTGGCAGCATCTACAAGGGGTGTGTGTGGCAGCATCTACAAGGGGTGTGTGTGGCAGCATCTACAAGGGGTGTGTGTGGCAGCATCTACAAGGGGTGTGTGTGGCAGCATCTACAAGGGGTGTGTGTGGCAGCATCTACAAGGGGTGTGTGTGGCAGCATCTACAAGGGGTGTGTGTGGCAGCATCTAAAGAGGGCACTGTGGCAGCATCTACAGAGGGCACTGTGGCAGCATCTACAGAGGGCACTGTGGCAGCATCTACAGAGGGCACTGTGGCAGCATCTACAGAGGGCACTGTGGCAGCATTTACAGAGGGCACTGTGGCAGCATCTACAGAGGGCACTGTGGCAGCATCTACAGAGAGCGCTGTGGCAGCATCTACAGAGGGCGCTGTGGCAGCATCTACAGAGGGCGCTGTGGCAGCATCTACAGAGGGCGCTGTGGCAGCATCTACAGAGGGCGCTGTGGCAGCATCTACAGAGGGCGCTGTGGCAGCATCTACAGAGGGCGCTGTGGCAGCATCTACAGAGGGCGCTGTGGCAGCATCTACAGAGGGCGCTGTGGCAGCATCTACAGAGGGCGCTGTGGCAGCATCTACAGAGGGCGCTGTGGCAGCATCTACAGAGGGCGCTGTGGCAGCATCTACAGAGGGCGCTGTGGCAGCATCTACAGAGGGCGCTGTGGCAGCATCTACAGAGGGCGCTGTGGCAGCATCTACAGAGGGCGCTGTGGCAGCATCTACAGAGGGCGCTGTGGCAGCATCTACAGAGGGCGCTGTGGCAGCATCTACAGAGGGCGCTGTGGCAGCATCTACAGAGGGCGCTGTGGCAGCATCTACAGAGGGCGCTGTGGCAGCATCTACAGAGGGCTCTGTGGCAGCATCTACAGAGGGCTCTGTGGCAGCATCTTCAGAGGGCACTGTGGCAGTATCTACAGAGGGCACCGTGTGCAGTATCTATAGAGGGCTCTGTGGCACGATCTAAAAAGGGGCTGCCTTATTTTGACATTTGTGTGTCTGCCAAACGCTGCCAACTGAGCTGCCGGACTGCATTTAGCGACACTTAAACTGTAAAAGTGGATTGTTGAAATAAGCACGTGGAGAATGGCTTATTCCCCTCTCCCTATTGAAGTAAACATGCATGTTTGACAAAGCTGAGCATGCATGTTTTTGATGGAGTTGGAAGAAATACAGTAGTGGTCACATGACATCTCATATGAATGGCCGGTTTAACCATGGGGATTAATTTTCTCTGAATGATATCTGCCTTACAGTGGACTGGTAAAGAAATATAAGATTAAAGGTGAAGATGAAGTAATAATAAGATTATATCTACCTTAAGGATTCATCCTTGGCAAGCTATACCTTGACATTAGTAAGTAATTACATCAATCTTCAAGGTGTTCTTTAAATGCTGTATATACCTTGCCAAACAGGATAGAAATTGTGCTGAGCATTAACTTGTGTACTTTCTTATCTTTTTGAATTATTACAAAATACGCCCTTTGCCAGCCACAGGATGCCTGATGGGCATGTTATTAAAAAACCCTGTAATTATTCTTTGTATTGTCAAGACAAGGAATTGTGTCCAGTTTAAAACAAAGTGTATAAAGACACACCACAAATCCAATGTTAAAAGTTCATGTAAAAAGTTGCACCGAAGCCCAAAAATACCTTAATATCTTAAGGGGATATCAAGGATTAAAAAACATTGCTGCCTTCTTCAAAAACAGTGCAGCTTCTGTCCAGTTGAGCTGAGCTGCAATACCAGACACAACCCAAGGACTAGTGTGGGGCTGTTTTCTTCTAAGGTTAAGGGTATGTTCACACTATCTATTTTCAGACATTTATCAGGCTGTAAACACCCCGAAAAATGACTAAAAATGCAGGTGCTGAACACCTATAAACATCTGCCCATTGATTTCAATGGAAAAACGGCGTTCCGTGCCCACGGGGCAGTTTTTATGCGGCCATTTTTAAAAACGGCCGTGTAAAAAAACGCCTTGTAAAAAGAAGTCCATGTCACTTCTTGTGTCGTTTTTGGAGCCATTTTTCATTGACCAAAAACGGCTGTAAAAAACGCCGCAAAAAAACGCAAGTTGCTTAAAAAACGGCTAAAACTCAGAGGCGGTTTTCCCTTGAAAACAGCTCCTTATTTTCAGCCGTTTTTTGTTAAGCGTGTGAACATACCCTAAGGCTGCACAGAGACTTTTTGTAGCGCTACGGATTTGAACTATTGAGCAACATGCTGCGGTTCAGAGCAATATATAGAGATATTTATAATCTTATGGACTTCAGCGGTCAATTGATAGTTAAAATCAAATCGTAGCACTAGAAAAAGTCTCCATGTAGACCTAGTTTACCATTCAACACCCCCTCCCACAAACTTGAGCAATCGTCCTAAACTCTGCTGTGGTCTTTATAAGAAAGTTGAAACTTGAGATTCTTGGGCCCCTGCATATACTTCACATGACCACAATGTCACAGACAACACCATCATATTCTGCTATATGTGACTATATCAAGCTGTATAGATTTCTAAAAAGCAAACACTATGGGTATCATTTATCAAAACAGTCTAAAAGAAAATACCTGGGGCATGCAGCATTTTGATAAAAACGACACGGACTTCAAATTGTCACAAAAACACCAAAAGCCATAACGCTGTGTATGTGGACATGATCAAATTTTACTATAGTCTTTTAACATGGCTCCAGGGTGTTAGCCCAAAAAAAAAAAGCTGAATAAACTCGACAGAAAACACGGCAAAGCACGGTTTGTGAAACCAGCTATAAAATTGCTATGGAAAACTGAAAGCTGCACTGTGATTGGTTGCTATGGACAACAAGGCCAGTTTTTCTCTGATAAATAAAGATAATAAAAATTTACCACATTTTACCACTCCTCTTAGCCATGCCCCTTTCCCTCAAAACATTTTAAAACAGTTAGGGCCTGTTCACATCATCGCTGACTTCCGTTTAGGATTTTCATTCATCTGTACCTTCAGAGGAACAGATAAATGGAAAGCCCAACGGAAAGCATCGCTTACATTTAAAATCATCATCGATTTAAAAAAAAAAAAAATCTGTTTTAGTTGCTTTCCTTTTACCTCCGTTTTTTCACAGTGTTGTCCGCTACGCTATTGTCTCCGTGAAAAAAACTGAAACCTAGCGGAACGGAGGCAAACAAACCAATTGAAACAAAAAAAATACTACTGAAATCAATGGTGATGCAAACAGAAACGATGCTTTCCATTCATCTGTCCCTCTGACGGTACAGATGAATGGAAATCCTAAACGGAAGCCAGCACAGATGTGAACAGGCTTAGTCCTCATGCACACGGCCGTGTCCGTAATCACAGGCCGCAGCCGTATGGGAGCACAGTCCGTGAAATACGAAAAATAGGACATGCTCCATAATTCCCGGCACAGTTCTTTGGCACGGACACCTATCTGTAGCGATACGGAAAGCTGTCCGCGGCCAATAGAACTATATTACGGTCTGCAATTACGGAGATTTTTTACGGTTGTGTGACTGGCGCGTTAATGTAGGCATAAAAAGTGTAGAAATTACACTAAATATATGTACATGTTTTGGCAACATTTTGCAAAGAATTCTTGTGTGTTTTGCTTAGTAAAAAATTAACTATGTTGCTTGTTGCTTCTTATGACCAAATGTATCTAAATGTGGAGACCACACTCCACTATGTTCCCCATAATAAAATTATTATTGAATACACTAGTAAAGTATATTTTTTTTTTGGGGTTGTTAATACTAAATAGTATGAGGAAAAACCTATCATAACAACGTGGCAGATATGTTGCCGAAATATTTGCAACTGCTCCATTTGTCTGAATAGAACTTGCAGAAATTCATGTGCATGCCGCCAAAGCAACCCCTTTCAGATGTATGGAACTTATTTATAGTCTCAGTAATTTCTGCAACCAATCTGACACATCTGAATATATCCTACCGTTAAGTAATACTAGGGGCATTGTCACAAGATATTCTTGCCTATATTGAATGACGGCTATTTGGTAGGATCATTGGTTCTCTTCAACAGTGAAGAATTGGTACAGCCCAGATATTTCCAATTTTAGTATACATATAATATGGCTTCATTTATACCATATTACCCTCTATATCTTCACTTCATTCCTCAGACATGTGGGGTAATACTAAGGACACTGACCTAGTACGAAAAAGTCTGAAATAGCCAATGATTTCAATGAAATTATTTTTTTGTACCTCTGCTCTGTTCTCAGCGCACTGTACAATGCAAAAGTCGGCCACATTTATCAAGCAATCATTAGCATATTGTTTGTTTGTCTTGCAAAACTTCAGCTTATATACAAAAGAAAAGCAGTATGTGTTGTGTAATGTGTATTTTATTGTAAGCCAGTTGTTATGCTATTCAAACTAAAGGTACAAAAAGACCTTGGTTTATTTATAGCGGAGTGTTTATTTGGTAACCCGGTTCAGAGCTACAGTAATTAAAGCAACATTAGTTCTTCCTATTGATATAGAAATCATTTGTATTGTTTTCAGTCTCTCCATATGGTTTGCATCAAGGGACTGGCTTGTGGTTAGGAGTGATACATAGAAGTCACAGAGCTTACGCAGATCTGAACAACCCCTTCAGAGCCCCTTAACATAGAGGGCACTTTCATCTTACTCAGCAAAAAAAAGCTGTCCTGCACATGTTATCAGTCTGACAGCCATGGCAAAGATCTCAAGTTCTACATGTTACTAGGCTTGTCAAGCCTTTCACCACAGCCTTTGGAATCTTCATGAGGCAGATTCTAACCTAACTGTAAAGAGTATCTACATTAAGAACTCACTTTACTGGAAAGATTACTGGGAGCAACTTTAAGGAAAAAGACAACCAAAAAAAATTCAGAAACAGGTCGAAGTAGTTGGAAAATCCTGTTTTTAACACTTTCTGTAAAGGATCTGCCAGGCACAGCGGGGTTAACTCCCAGAACTAATCAGTCAGCACCTGAGAATACATCCCTGAGACTGACTCCTGCTTCCACCATTCAGGCTGGCAGGCTTAGGAGTGGGAGAGCCTATCGTAACCTGGCCAGACTCAGCTAGCTCCCGCCCTCGGTCTATTTAAGCCTGCACTTCCTGTCCCTCGGTGCTTGTTATTGCTTGTGTTTCCCTCCTTGTGGTTTCCTGGCCCAGCTACAGCTCCTGCTATTTTTGATCCTGCTCCATACCGACCCTGGCTTACCGACTACTCTTCTGCTTTTCGTTTTGTACCTCGCACACTCCTGGCTTGACTCGGCTCGTTCACCACTCTGGTTGCTCACGGTGTTGCCGTGGGCAACGGCCCCTTTTCCTTGCTTGTGTTCCTTGTATGTTTGTCGCGTTTGTCGTGCACTTACTGAGCGCAGGGACCGCCGCCCAGTTGTACCCCGTCGCCTAGGGCGGGTCGTTGCAAGTAGGCAGGGACAGAGTGGCGGGTAGATTAGGGCTCACTTGTCCGTCTCCCTACCCCCTGCCATTACACTTTCTTTGTTTATCTTCCCAATTAAATTTCTCAACAAATGCTGTAGAGTACACCTTTTAAATGCCGAATGTACCTTTCACTAAGTAGATTTATAAAGTGATCATTATCTTACTGGAACACTTGTTTTCTTCGTATTCTGTCAGGGTGCAGAATGCGGAGCCAATGTTAAAGTAGCATTACATGGCCTGACGTGGGACGTATAAACGAGCGCCGATCAACAAGACAACTCGTTGATCTGCGCTCGTTTGTTCCTTTTATAAGGGGCTAGTATGGGCACGAGCGCTCGTTACTCCGATCGCTCGTCCCCATACAGTTTTATTGTATCGGCAGCACGTCTCCTGTTTACACACGATAAACGATAAAAAATGTATGTGTTTAAAACGATTCATCAGCTGATCATTGCCCTGTTTACACAGGGCAATTATCGGGAATGAGTGTTCTATCAATGTTCGTTTGCCCGATAATTGGCTAGTGTAAAAGGGCCTTTATTCTACGGAGTGATTTGAGTGGACATATTTTCATACAGAGTATGTTTTTAACCCCTTCCCAACATCCACCATATATTATATACACTACCGTTCAAAAGTTTGGGGTCACCCAGACAATTTTGTGTTTTCCATGAAAACTCACACTTATATTTATCAAATGAGTTGCAAAATGACTAGAAAATACAGTCAAGTTAGAAATAATGATTTTTATTTGAAATAATAATTTTCTCCTTCAAACTTTGCTTTCGTCAAAGAATGCTCCATTTGCAGCAATTACAGCATTGCAGACCTTTGGCATTCTAGCTGTTAATTTGCTGAGGTAATCGGGAGAAATTTCACCCCATGCTTCCAGAAGCCCCTCCCACAAGTTGGATTGGCTTGATGGGCACTTCTTGCGTACCATACGGTCAAGCTGCTCCCACAACAGCTCTATGGGGTTGAGTTCTGGTGACTGCGCTAGCCACTCCATTACAGATAGAACACCAGCTGCCTGCTTCTTCCCTAAATAGTTCTTGCATAATTTGGAGGTGTGCTTTGGGTCATTGTCCTGTTGTAGGATGAAATTGGCTCCAATCAAGCGCTGCCACAGGGTAGGGCTTGGCATTGCAAAATGGAGTGATAGCCTTCCTTATTCAAAATCCCTTTTACCTTGTGCAAATCTCCCACTTTACCAGCACCAAAGCAACCCCAGACCATCACATTACCTCCACCATGCTTGACAGATGGCGTCAGGCACTCTTCCAGCATCTTTTCAGTTGTTCTGCGTCTCACAAATGTTCTTCTGTCTGATCCAAACACCTCAAACTTCGATTCGTCTGTCCATAACACTTTTTTCCAATCTTCCTCTGTACCAATGTCTGTGTGCTTTTGCCCATATTAATATTTTCCTCTTATTAGCCAGTCTTAGATATGGCTTTTTCTTTGCCACTCTGCCCTGAAGGCCAGCATCCCGGAGTCGCCTCTTCACTGTAGACGTTGACACTGGCGTTTTGCGGGTACTATTTAATGAAGCTGCCAGTTGAGGACCTGTGAGGCGTCTATTTCTCAAACTAGAGACTCTAATGTACTTGTCTTGTTGCTCAGTTGTGCAGCGGGGCCTCCCACTTCTCTTTCTACTCTGGTTAGAGCCTGTTTGTGCTGTCCTCTGAAGGGAGTAGTACACACCGTTGTAGGAAATCTTCAGTTTCTTGGCAATTTCTCGCATGGAATAGCCTTCATTTCTAAGAATAAGAATAGACTGTCGAGTTTCCCATGAAAGCGCTCTTTTTCTAGCCATTTTGAGAGTTTAATCGAACCCACAAATGTAATGCTCCAGATTCTCAACTAGCTCAAAGGAGGGTCAGTTTTATAGCTCCTCTAAACAGCAAAACTGTTTACAGCGGTGCTAACATAATTGCACAAGGGTTTTCAAGTGTTTTCTAATCATCCATTAGCCTTCTAACACAGTTAGCAAACACAATGTACCATTAGAACACTGGAGTGATGGTTGCTGGAAATGGGCCTCTATACACCTATGTAGATATTGCATTAAAAACCAGACGTTTGCAGCTAGAATAGTGATTTAGCACATTAACAATGTATAGAGTGTATTTCTGATTAATTTAATGTTATCTTCATTGAAAAAAACTGTGCTTTTCTTTCAAAAATAAGGAAATTTCTAAGTGACCAAAAACTTTTGAATGGTAGTGTATATATATATATATATATATATACACACACACACACATATACAGCGCACGCCAGGTGGGGGTGTATGGAGAAGGCTCACGGGCTGAGCCCGCTCCATAGGACGAGCGTATCGGCTTAGTGTTACATCCGACACTTCCGGGTAACGAGCTCAACCAGCAATAAAAATTAAAAATAAATTAAAAAAATATTTTAATTAAAAGTTCAAAAAACCCCCATTTTCCCATTTACCCTCAAGCACAATGTAATTTTTTTTAAAACTAACACAACATTGTTTAGTCCGCACGGTAAACGCCGTAAAAAATGTAAAATTAAAAACGTCAGCATTGCTGTACTGTGGTCACTTCATCTCCCACAAAAAATGAAATAAAAAGTGATCAAAAAGTCTCATGTATCCTAAAATGGTACCAATATAATCTACAGCTTGCCCCGCAAAAAATAAGCCATCATATCGCTAAAACGACGGAAAAATAAAAAAGTTATGGCTCTCAGAATATGGCGACAAAACTCAAATTTTATTTTTAACAATTAGTTTTTCCTTGTAAAAGTAGTAAAACATAAAAATAAAAAAATATACATTTGGTATCTCAGTAATCGTATTGACCCGCAGAATAAAGTTAACATGCCGTTTTTACCGCACGGTAAATGCTGTAAAAACAAAACCACCCAAAAATATTGAGGAATTGCTGTTTTTTTGCTATTCCCCACCACAAATATATTTTTTCTAGTTTCCCACTACATTATATGGTACAATAAATGGTGCTGTGAAAATCTACAACTCGTCCCGCAAAAAACAAGCCCTCATACGCAAATATTGATAGAAAAATAAAAAAGTTACGGCTTTTGGAATGTGGGCAGGAAAAAACAAAAAAGTGAAAATCCGAAAAATGGCTGTGGCGGGAAAGGGTTAAATATGCAGCAATTTAAAGTTCACTGCAATAGTGTATTTGACAGTGTCAAGTTAAAGTTTGCTATATTGAAATAATTTGGAGCAGATTTTTGTAGTGTGATCGCTTAAATGTCAAATGTTACACTACTAACACATGACAGCTTCATGAGTAACTTCCACGCAACTTGTGTAACGCGATCACCTGAAAGCTGTGTGATTTTTTTTTTACCTCATATATTTCTTTAATAGTTTCTCCAGCAAAAGGGCCATTAAAATCTTACTCTTTAAATGGATACTAGTTTTTCAACAAACTTTGCATAAATCAATAATACAAGAGAATATAGGAAACTTTCTATTATATCTTAAGAAAAATGCCTCTTTCTCCATTTATCAGGCTCCATCCCCCTAACTGTTCACTCACTCAGAATGTACTTCTAAATCTGCCTCTTTAAAACAAGACGACCATCAGCTCAATGATGGATTAGGTTACAACTGCCCATAGAAGTCTATGGAGAGGTGAGGGGGAGACCGAGAGAGAGACACAGACAGGGACGCTGCTGCAGCTTCTAGTAAGTGTTCAATCTCACCCCAGTGCTGAATTCACAAATACGCTTCTCATTACTGCTGTATAATCTCCTCCATGTTGTTTTTGTTTCTATTCTATATATGATAGATAGAGATAATAGAACAGGATTATCTTCTTCTATGTGTGCAGTGTATAGGAGACATGATAGCAGTTAGTCTCCACCCTGCAGGGAAAAAATTGAGAATTACAGATAGCGTCTGCAGAGGGAAAACTGCTGAAAAGTTTTCATATACAAGTAATATAAATGGCCAAAAAAAGTGTTAATCCTCTAGTACAAACACATGAAAGCCTTATTCTGCATGAAATTGTAAAGGATCTGCCAGGCACAGCTTCTGTGTCAACGCCCATAGGTAATCAGTCTGCATCTGCTTCTATGTCTGTGAGAATGACTCCATCTTCCACCACCCAGGATGGCAGGCTTAGGAGTGGGAGAGCCTATCACAGCCTGGCCAGACGGAGCTAGCTCCCGCCCTCTGTCTATTTATACCTGCCTTTCCTGTTCCTCCTTGCTTGTGATTCTTCTTGTTTGGTTTCCTGGCCCTGCTGCAGCTTCTGAACTATTTGACCCTGCTTCATATTGACCCTGGCTTACTGACTACTCTCCTGCTCTGCGTTTGGTACCTCGTACACTCCTGGTTTGAATCGGCTTGTTCACTACTCTCCTGCTCTGCGTTTGGTACCTCGTACACTCCTGGCTTGACTCGGCTCGTTCACCACTCTTGTTGCTCACGGTGTTGCCATGGGCAACGGCCCCATTTCCCTTAGCTTCTGTGTACCCTTGTCTGTTTGTCTGTCGTGCACTAATTGAGCGTAGGGACCGTCGCCCAGTTGTACCCCGTCGCCTAGGGCGGGTCGTTGCAAGTAGGCAGGGACTGAGTGGCGGGTAGATTAGGGCTCACTTGTCTGTTTCCCTACCCCTATCATTACAGAAATAGGTAAGTTTTAAGAAGAACTATTTAGGTATGTTAGGTACACTTTAAGATAACTGAGGTCCAGACTCATAATAAAGCAGTGAGAGGTCACAGGAATATTATTAATTTCCATTTTATGCAATACATGTCCCCTAGTTTGCCTTTTGGTTTTGTTGAATTCAATATTTTCATTATTTTCCAATCTCCAAGGAGTTGCTGGCTTCCTGTACAAAACACATTTACCATTGTCTTGAATGTCATCTCTTTTCCTGTAGTAAATCAGTTTGCAATTGATATTTCTCCGTTGATAGAGATTAAAAAATAAGTATTAAGATTATTTTGTAAAACTAGTTGAAGTATGAATTTGGTACCTTACCATTAGACATTATGGTCAAATTACAGGGCAATAATAAAATGCATTCAAGGCTCAAAATGGAAACAGCCCGAGGGCCCCCAGGTCTGCTATCTTTGTACTCCTTTGCAGCCCTGCCTCCAATCGGTGGGTACCTCAGTGCTCGGACTCCCACCGATCAAAACGTCAGACTTGTCACTAGAACACGACAAAAGTTTTTAAAAGTTTAGTTACACTTTTACCCCTTAAGGACTGAGCCATTTTTTTATTTTTCATTTTAGTTTATTTTTCTACCCGCCTTTAAGAGCCATAACTTCTTTATTGTTACATTAATAGTGGTGTGAATGCTTATTTTTTTGCGGGAGGAGTTGTAGTTTCTAATGGCACCATTTAAAGTACCATATAATGTACTGGAAAACTGAAAAAAAATTCTTTGCTTGCGGAGATTGGAAACAAAATAAGATTCCTTCATTGTTTTTTGGTTTCCACTTTTACGGCTTTCACCGTGTGGTATAAATGACAATGTAACTTTATTCTGCGGCTCAATGCGATTACGGTGATAACAAATTTATATTTTACTACTTTTACAAAAAAGACTGTTAAAGAAATAATTGTTTTGTTTCAATTTTTTGATCACTTTTTATTAAAAAAAAATTAGAACTGGGAGGACTAAAACACAGCGGTTTAAATTTTGTTTTATACAGTGTTCACCGCGCGAGTTAAATAATGGTATATTGTAATAGTTCAGACATTTACAGACGCAGAAAATTTTGTTTGTTTTTTACATTACTTTAGAGGAAAAATGGGAAAAACTTTTTTTCCAACTTTTAAAAATTTTTTAATTTTTTTTCCTTTACTAATAACTTTATTAAACTATTTTTACACAGTTTATTAGCCCTCCTAGGGGACTTGAACCAGCGATCGTTAGATGTATTGCAGTGTATAGTAATTTTTACAGGCTTCTGTTAAGCCCTGCAAAGGCATAACAGATGCAAAGTGAAGGCAGTCCTGAGGGCTTTCATTAGGCACCTGGGCTGCCATGACAACCATCGGCACCCTGCAATTTTGTTGCAGGGGGCCCAATGAGCTGTCGGAGGCGGCCGACCCCCTCTTTTCAACGCCTCAGATGCTGTGGTCGCGATTGACCGCAGCATTTGAGGGGTTAAACAGCCAGAAACAGCGCAATCGCTGTTCCTGGCCGATAGTCCCGGGTGTCAGCTGGAATACACAGCTGACACCCGCTGAGTATGGCGCGTGCTTAGCCCATGAGCGCGCTCCATACTTCCCTGTAACGCTTATCACATACATGCACGTGATAATGCGTCAAGGGGTTAAAGCATTGCCTGCCTAATGCTTAACAATACTGAGGGGTTTTTAAATGGCTATTCTCATCTCGGACATTTATGGCATTTCCACAGGTACATGGATCTCTGTCCTACCTTGTCCCGCTGCTCTGTGACCACTGAGTAACAAAGTGGCCAGGAGTATGGAAATCGCAGAGCTCAATGAGCTACACGGTTTTAGAAGTCGCATTGAAGTGAATAGGAGTTACTGTTTGCGGAACTCGGGAGCCACTGAAACCAGAGTCACTCACAGTGCTATGTGGTTTCTGTAACTTCAATTCACTTTTAACAGCGTGACTCAGCAGGCTCGGTTATTTTTGTGCTCCCAGCCACCTCGTAACTTAGTGGCCGGAAACCATGGCCGATCATTGGTAGGGCGTTTTTTGGCCCATGTCCGCCCCAAAGTACAATGCAGTTTTATCATGGCGGCAAAAACCATAACAAAACTGCATTGTGTATGTCCTGCAAAAGGACCTGCAGACATAAGGTCACATGACCTTATATCTGCAGTTCTTGTTACTGTTTAGAGACCTGCTGGCCACATGACTACAGGTCCTAGAACATCAGCAAGACTCCATAGAGAAAATTGTGAGGTGAGCTGCTAGGTAAGTATAAGGGGATGGATTTGTTTAAGGGGCCTGGGGTCTGTATTTAGGGGTCTGGTCTGGGGTCTGTATTAGTTTAAGGGATCTGTATTTAGGGGGTCTGAGTGGTCTATTAGTTTAAGGGGTCTGGGGTCTGTATATAGATTGTCTGGTCTGGGGTCTTTATTTAAAGGGGTTTGTATTAAAGGGGTTTGTATTAAAGGGGTTTGTATTAAAGGGGTTTGTATTAAAGGGGTTTGTATTAAAGGGTTCTGTATTTAAGGGGGGTCTGTATTTAAGGGGGGTCTGTATTTAAGGGGGTCTGTATTTAGGGGGTCTGTATTTAGGGGGTCTGTATTTAGGGGGTCTGTATTTATGGGGTCTGTATTTAGGGGGTCTGTATTTAGGGGGTCTGTATTTAGGGGGTCTGTATTAGTTTAAGGTGTCTGTATTTAGGAGCTCTGTTCTGGGGTTTGTATTAATTTAAGGTGTCTGGGATCTGTATTTAGGGGGTCTGGTCTGGGTCTGTATATTTAGGGGGTCTGGTCTAGGGTCTGTATTAGTTTAGGGGTCTGTGGTCTGTATTAATTTAGGGGCACTAGTATGGGGTCTATATTAGTTTAGAGTGTCAGGTCTGGGGTCTGTATTTAAGGGTCTGGTCCGGGGTCTGTATTTAATGTACTTGTTCTGGGGTCTGTATTTATTTAGGGTGCTTGTTCTGGGGTCCGTATTTGTTTAGGGGGGGTCTGGTCTGGGGACTGCAATAGTTTAGAAGATCTAGGGTCTGTATGTATTTTAGGATCTGGTCTGGGGTCCGAATTTATTAGTCTGAGTAAAAGGGGTTGTCTGGGCACATAGACAGGTCATCAGTAAGAAAAACCGGTCCGTGCACGGACAACACCATTAATGTACGAGCCTGGGCCTTGGTATCTGAATTTTTGTGTTTCTATAAAGGCTGGAAATGGCTGCAGAAGCGAGGAGCAAAGAGGTCTCATCAGGAGATATGCCATACCGGTCTGTGTCAGATAGAGAAGAAAAGAGAACGACTCATCAGAGAAGACATCACTTGTAAGTCACTGGATCTATAGAGGATCTGTCCCCTCTCCTGACATGTCTGTTGTAGAAAATCCTTGTATTCCAAATAAAGTCTTTGTGTAACCAGGAACAGTGTTCCCTATAGTGAGCTGGCGGACTGTGGAAGGTGCGGGGCCGCGCACCTTAAAGTTTAAAGCCTGCGTACTGTCACGGGCGGCGGGCGGATGCAGTGGTGTTGCTAGCACCGGAGGGGGTTCTGGTGCTAGCGACAACCACATGAATACTATAGGCTGCAGGCCTTGTTAAGCCTGCAGCCTATAAGGCGCTGGGAGTCGCGCAGGCCGGCGTGATGATGTCACATCACGCTGGTCTGCGCACGCGTTCCGCCGGAGAGGCAGTATAGTGCTCCATATGTCGCGGGAACGGGGCAATGTAAGTACAATCTTTTTTTTATTTTTTAAGGAGCTGTGGGGGAGGGAGGGCTGTGTAGCACTATATACAGGGGGGGGGGGGAATTGCTGTGTAACACTATATACACAATGGGAGGATGGGGGCTGTGTAACACTATATACACAAGGGGAGAGGGGGGCTGTGTAGCATTATATACTGGGGGGAATTGCTGTGTGGCACTATATACAGGGGGGATTGCTGTGTGGCAGTATTTACAGGGGGGGTTCTGTGTGGCAGTATCTACAGGGGGGGTTCAGTGTGGTAGTATCTACAGGGGGGGTTCAGTGTGGCAGTATCTACAGGGGGTATGTTTGGCAGTATCTATAGGGGGTCTGTGTGGCACTATCTATAGGGGGTCTGTGTGGCACTATCTACAGGGGGGTCTGTGTGGCACTATCTACAGGTGGATCTGTGTGGCACTATCTACAGGGGGGTCTGTGTGGCACTGTCTACAGGGGGGTCTGTGTGGCACTATCTACAGGGGGGTCTGTGTGGCACTATCTACAGGGGGGTCTGTGTGGCACTATCTACAGGGGGGTTTGTGTGGCACTATCTACAGGGGGGTCTGTGTGGCACTATCTACAGGGGGGTCTGTGTGGCACTATCTACAGGGGGTCTGTGTGGCACTATCTACAGGGGGTCTGTGTGGCACTATCTACAGGGGGTCTGTGTGGCACTATCTACAGGGGTCTTTGTGGCACTATCTATAGGGGGTCTGTGTGGCATTATCTACAGTGGGTCTGTGTAGCATTATCTACAGGGGTGCCTGTGTGGCACTATCTACAGGGGGGTCTGTGTGGCACTATCTACAGGGGGGTCTGTGTGGCACTATCTACAGGGGGGTCTGTGTGGCACTATCTACAGGGGGGTCTGTGTGGCACTATCTACAGGGGGGTCTGTGTGGCACTATCTACAGGGGGGTCTGTGCGGCACTATCTTCGGGGGTCTGTGCGGCACTATCTTCGGGGGGTCTGTGCGGCACTATCTACGGGGGTCTGTGCGGCACCATCTACGGAGGGTCTGTGCGGCACCATCTACGGAGGGTCTGTGCGGCACCATCTACGGGGGGTCTGTGCGGCGCTATCTACGGGGGGGACGGCTGTGTGTGGCACTATCTACAAGGGGGGATGTCGCTATCTACAGGGGGAGTGTGTGTCGCAGTCTACAGGTGGTTTGTGTGGCATGATCTATAGGGACAGTGGTGTAATGAGGGATTCTTTTATTGATGCCTATAATTGGTATTTATAACGGTCTATTTTACTGGTGTACTTGTAATATTGTAGTATTTAAAAAAGTAATTAAAATTAATTTCAAACAAGTTTTCTTATTCTCTTATATTAGCGTTTACTGGGGGTATTACTTTTGGTCACCAGATCTCCCACCATAGATGGAGACTTGCCCTGCTCCCTAACTGCCCCACTCAGGAGCTGCCAAGACTTAGAGGGAACATTGCCCAGGTCTAATAGACAAATGCATTGTTACCATTCCCATTGTCAAGAGGATGTGTCCCTACACAGTGTGAAATGGTCAGCGATTGCTGATGACGGTCAGTATGTAGGGACACAGCCCTTTGACAAGGGGTATCGTAACAACCATTTGTCGATGCTTTCACAGAAAGGTGGTCTTCACTGTACACACGGCAGAGCGGTAGTGGGAGAGGGGGGCCCAAGTTTGTGGAACAGCCCAGGGCCTATGGTCTACTCAATCAGCCACTGGTCGGAGAGCAGCGACAGTGGGACAAGGTAGGATGATGGGATGGGGTCCCGTTCTAGAGAGAGACCTGCATCTATCAGACATTTATGACAGTGGCATGATATGAATATGCCATAAACGTCCAAGATGAAAAAACCCCTTCAAGTTCTCGGTTCGTCTTAAAGTAAAAAACTGTTCAGAAAATTATTCACTAATTTTAATAAGCATTAAATATCCATATTTTTTCTGTCCCTTTGTAGTAGGGCTTATTCACAAGAACGTTGTATACATCCGTGAGATGGTCGTTAAAACAACGGCAGTCACACGGATGCATGTATTTCAATGGGGCCGTTCACACGACCAATTTATCTTTATGTGAAGGGTCCGTTGAAAAATAGAACATGTCCTATTTTCTTCAGTTTATACGGATCCCTCGATAGACTGAAGTCTATGATGAATCCGTGAAAAACGAGAGAGATGAGAAAAAGCCTGTAATCATTAAATGTCCAACTTTACAGATTTTTCCCAAAATGTTCCTTTAAAAGCAAAGTAAAAGAAAAAAGTAAAACCAAAATCGGTACAAAACAAAAATCTACATTCAATACAATTATTGAACACAAAATAATTAAATGAATAATAAATTCCCTCCGGTCACCATGACACAACTACATCAGCCACTTAGTTTACAAGTCATATAGTATTCAAATATCACCTGTGTGCTATTTTACTTGTCTTATACTGGACCAAAATCCACAACTAAACACAGTATAATGCATGTAAGCGGGGTTTATAAAAATCTGCGCGGATTTGAGGGTATGCTGTGTATTATAAAGTCTACAGCATCCTCTATGTTTATCCATATTTACTCTGGATTTATACAAGATTTTCACCTACTCCATTATTTTACAGACTAAATCTCCTGCAAATCTGCAGTAAAATCTGGATGTAGATCCAAAGTTAAGACATGCAAATTTACAGTGGATCTTCATAGGGTTCTGCTGTAGACATTGTCCGCAGTGTGTGAATCGTACATACATACAACACTGATCCGTAACACATTGCCCATAGACAGTTATAGGCTCATATTGTACCTCCGTATGCCTCTGATTGTATTTTGAGGAACACAGAGATTTTTTTTTTCTTACAGACACATAAAGGGCCTGTGAAATAGAAACTGTGGCGTGTTCCAATGCATGCTTTATTACAGAGGTTTTCTCACCTAAAAGCATTGCTTCTAGGTGAGAATACAGTACCCTACGTAGGGGGTCTATGTATGTGGCTTTACTGTATGCTTGGACCCTTAGGCCAATTACAGATGACCATAATATGGCCGTATTTTAAGGTCCATATTGTGGCTGTAACACCTGGAGCTCTGGAGGTTCTACAAACCTGAACTTAGATAACCATGGTTTCAGTAGAACCGCGGAAGTGTAAATTTTTATTATGGACATAGACATTGAAATGTCACATTACAGCTGTCTGATACCAGCCTAAAACCACTTTCGCACTGTATTATGCATCAGTATTCGTAAGCCAAAACCAGTGGTGGAGAAGAAACAGAGAAAAGGTATAATGGAAAGATTTGCACCTCTTCCATGTTATGGAACCACTCCTGATTATGGCTTACAGATGCCAAATACTGCCCAAAATACTGCTGTCTGAAAGTGGCCTAAGGCTGGAACCACACATACACAGTTTTTATGCAGTTTTTAAGCCAAAGCTAGAAATAGATCCAAAAGGAAGGAAAAGCATTTAAAAATAATAATTAAAAAAAGACATACATATTCACTCTTTTATTTCACTTATGTGTTTTGCTCTAAAACTGCACCATAAACTGTATTGAAAATGGCTTTTGTGATGCAAGCCCTAGGCTGGATTTACAGTTTTTGAATACATTATTTTTTTTTAGCCAAAAGCAAAGCGTATGGATTATCAAGGTAGGACTAATATTTGTGCTCTCTTTTGTATCCACTCCTATGTTTGGCTCACTAAAATGTGCCAAAAACTGCATGTGTGGATCCAGCCCAAGACCGGATTTAGAATTTCGTAATGTGGCCACATATTAGCGTCTGTATTACAACACCCGAATCCCGCACAGTTCAAGTGAAACAAATATAGATCACTATAGAACCCTATAATGATCTATATTAAGTTCGATTCACTTGAACTAGGGAGGGGTCCGGTGTTGCAACTACAATACGGATACTAAAATTTGGCCCTAGGCCTCTTTCACATGGCAGTATTTTTGGTCAGTATTTTGCTTCAGTATTTGTAAGCCAAAGCCAGGAGTGACGGAGAGAAAAAGTACAATGGAAAGATTATTTTTTTTTAACTCTTCTGTGTTTTTAATCTACCCCTGGTTCTGGCTTCCAAAAACTGATGCAAATCACTGTTCTAGATACTGCCGAGTGAAAGAGGCCTTAAAGAGGACCTGTCACTAGCTCCCATAAAGTGAGTTATTAGACTCATGTTATTGCCGCTGTGTCTGTGAGTCTGTGCTTCAGACATTCCTAAGCCAGCATCCTCATGTGAGTTTCATGCGATGACGCTGGCCTAGGAGTATCTGGAGGAAACAGCCTCACGCTGATAGGTCAGTGTCAGAGGCTGTCTGCTAGCTCCGCCCATTGATAACCGCTGGCAGCCAAACCCACTTGGCAAGCCAGCGGTTCATATACATATTGTTTAATAAATAAAGAGGGAGCAATATCTCAGCAACGGGAACGACGACGACGGACACAGAAGTAAGCAACCACCACCGCTGGACTCACAGACACAGCGGCAAACACGTCTAATAACTCACTTTGTAGGATCAAGTGACAGGTCCTCTTTAAGGTGATTTCCATTGATCAGTGTAAAAAAAAAGTTATCTATGTATTTATCGGTCTATCGCACTACATTGTGAAAATCAAACAACTGCACAACTCAAAGATTTTACATCCTAACAAATGTGAGGCTAAAAAAATCTAAGTTAATTCAATGTGATTAAATCCTTTTACTCAATAACACATGAAAAGGTCCATGATCAGATACAGAACTGACTATTAAGTCCTTTTTCATTTACAGCCATTACTTCTAATCCTGCTTGAGGGCCTTAGCCATTAGTCATTTGAAATTTGCTGAGTTTGCCCTAGTGCCACACATAGAAATAATGATAAATGGAGCTGGCACGGCCACATCATTAAGCCGATGTGACCCTTCTTTTTACAAAAGTTACTTCTTCTCATGGCACTAAAAACGTTAAGCTGACATGGTAGACGCTGGTAACTTGAGCAGGAGCCGTCTTTCTTCCTGCCATAGATTTATGATTGTTTATTCAACAACAGACTTTTGCGATCTTCTAGACTGAAAAGATTTCCAGTTTCCAAGCACAGCATATTCTGTGTCAGCACAAACGGATTATAACCTTCTAATTATTGCAGCTAGCCTCCATGAGTTAACCCATTCACTGCCACACAATGCAGCCTTTACAATATAAAGTTTTCGCTTTATGGTGCTTTCAGCAGATAATCAGTTAAAGGTACTAAAATTTTCCATCCTTCTGTCATCTAAGCCCAGAAGCATAATGTCACGGACAGTAATCCCAGGCTGCAGTACACAATGCTTTTATTATTTTTTTTTTCAGTCTTGGTTTTTTTTTTAGTCTATACCCTTTTGCTTTTTATCCCTGGGCGTTTCTTATTTAATATTTGTCTTTTGGCTCATGGTTTGTCTTCGTGAAAGAAAGTACACCAGCTGGTTAGGCTTAGCCCTGTGACTGGAGTCAACAAATGTAACACTGTTGGTTAGACTTCAGTAATAAAACGTAAGATGGTATCAGATTGTATGTGACAACCAAAAAATAAATACTAGCAATGGAATTAAATAAATGAAACAAATGCATGTTATAATCTACTATGTAATCTTGTACAGAATGCCAAACAATAGTAAACACAAAAGCATTATATAAATTATTATATCCTCAGCGTAGCATACTAGGCAGGAGGCAGTCTGGATTACTACTTGATTTTCTTTGGGATGGACCCTTAACCCTTTAAAAACAGACATTTTTTAATTTTACATTTTAGTTTTTCACTCCCCGCCTTCCAAGAGCCACAACTTTTTTATTTTTCTGTCAATAGAGTAGTGTGACAGATTATTTTGTGTGTGTGTGTGAGGGGAGTTGTAGTTTCTAGTGGCACTATTTAAAGTACCATATAATGTACTGGAAAATGTACAAAAAAAATCCATGTTGGGTGCAATTGGAAAAAACTGAAATTTGTTTTTTGGTTTTCGTTTTTACAGCTTTCACCGTGCAGTAAAAACGACAACTTAAGATACCAAATTTATATAGGTTTTTTAAAATATATTTTACTACTTTTACAAAGAAAAAAACTATTTGTTTAAAAAAATTAAATTGTTCTGTTTTACCACATTCTGAGAGGCATAACTTTATCTTTTGGTCGATTGAGCGGTGTGAGGGCTTATTTTTTGCAGGGTGTGTTGTAGTTTTTATTAGTTCCATTTTTTGGTACATATGATTTTTTTATCACTCTCTATTAATTATTTTTTTTAGCGCTAAGGTGACCAAAAAATGATTCTGACACTTTACTTTTTTACGCCATTCACCATGCGAGTTAAATAATTGTATATTGTAATAGTTCAAACTTTTACAGATGCAACAATACCAACTTTGTTGAATTTCTTTTATTTTTTACATTGTGCTTGGGGAAAAATAGGAAAAGGGGGATTTTTTGAACTTTGAATATTTTTTTAAAAATTGTTTTTACACTTCTAAAAACGCATTTAACGTCTTTTTTTTTTTTACACATTTTATTAGCCCCCTAGGGGACTTGAACCAGCAATCATTCGATAGCTGGTACAATACAATGCAATACAAATGTATTGCAGTATATTGTAATTTTTACAGGCTTCTGCTAACCCCTTTCGGAGGCATGGCCTAGCAGAGGCAGACAAAAGGCTTTCATTAGGCCCCCGGGCTACCGTGATAACCATCAGCGCCCCTCAATTACGTTGCAGGAGGATCATTGGGCTGTCGGATGGGGCCGTCCCCTTCCGAATGGTTTAAATGCCGTGGTCGCTATTGACTGCGGCATTTAACTAGTTAAACGGCCAGGAAGAGCGCTATCGCTGTTCCTGATCGTTAGAGCAGCATGTCAGCTGAGATACACAGCTGACACCTGCAGCGCATGGAGCGGGCTCAGTGCGTCAGCCAGCTCCAAACATCACCACCCTCCTCCGCTACATGACGTTCATTTTCATCACGGGTCGGGAGAGGGTTAAAGAGGGTCTGCCACTAAACTTCTAGCTAATCTAATCGAATCTACTTTTAAAATAATAAACTTTTTGTGAACCACTTTTCACTAGCATTATCAGTGAGACAGCATGTTTCACTGATAATGCTAGTGAAAAGTGGGTCCCAAAAAGTTTATTATTTTAAAAGTTATGAGTTTTTTTTCTAAATATGTAAATGAACCTTTATTAGACAAGTGGGAGGTAACAGCAGCAAATCTCCTGAGGTGGAGCTTCCTCACAGCCTCTGACACTGTCCAATCAGCATGAAGCTGCTTCACACAGTGTGAGAGACTCCGACTGGAGGGAAGGGGATCACATAAAACAGCCATATCTCGGGCTGTGGACCACCTAGAACAGTGGTTCTGGTGGCATATGAAAGATGAGATTCTAATCTAATTTTAGATGTGATCGATTACAGGTGGATCCTGCGTGTCACAGACATGCAGGACTCGCCGTCACTGAATCCGTCAGGTCCGCGGGACTGAGGGATTCAGTGTAAAAAGAGCGATAGATCAGCTGTATCTCCAAAAGAATTATTTTTTTTTTTTAAATAAAGACTAATTACAAAGTTACACTAAACACACTGACTAATCTATTTATTTAAAAAAAAAAAAAGAAAGAAAGATATATTCTCTCAAAAGGTGTACATAGACTTTAAACCAGGAGGTACGGACCCGATTCTTGTGAAGTCGGGTCATTTGCATTTTGAAAAACATCATATAATGAGTTGTTGTTATTTTTAATGACTTGTATTAACAAAATGTTTTTTTTCAAATAAAAAAGGTACCCTATTGCTGATGATCGCTTCTATTTGAGGAATTTCCATTGTTTTGCAATTGCCAGCTTTCTTAATGTGGGTAGGTAATCTGTGGAATTCAAAATCAAAAGATGTCATAGTGATGGTGACCAGATACTTTAAAGGGAACCGGTCATGTTGAAAATGCAGTCTGATCTGTGAGCAACATGTTTTAGAGCAGGAAGAGCTGAGAAAATTGATACATAGTTTTGTGGAAAAATATTCAGTATAACTTGTAATTTATGCATGTATATCCATGCTCATTCTGGGTTTATGAGTCCGGTCGGTGATCCTACTGAGTGCTTGCATATGTATGAATACAGAGGTAGCTGTCAGTCAGTGATTTGGACCGCCCACTAGACTCCTAAGTCAAAAATGAGCAGTGATATAAATGAATACATTTCAAGTTATACTGAATCTTTTCCCACAAAAATATATGTATTCATTTATATCACTGCTCCGTTCCCCCAGCTCTATAACAGGATGTTGGCAGATCAGACTGCATTTTAAACATGACTGGTTCCTTTTAAAATAGAATCAATAGACTATCTTCCACAACCCAGCTGGGGAATTTGTGTGAATCACAAGTGAGGAGTCCGGAAAGAATCACCTCTCTCCTGGATCAACATGTCAAATCTACATATAACAGTAGGCTAAACTTGATGAAGATCTGCTTTTCCTCAACAACAGAAGACATGTAACAAGTCACATCTCATTCATAGCCAACATCATTGGTCTAGATTTTAGTCAGAATTAGTCCATCAGTAATTTTGCAAAGATTTTGTAAACTGCAGTGATTACCGAAACCAAACACACCATAACATTTTTGTTTTGTTTCATTTTGTATCACCATAGAGTAACTGAAGAAATAAAAATATTGTATATAAATATTGATATAAATATTGTAATGCAAAGCTAATCCACAGATATAATTCTGTGGTAACACTTTAGCTTCAGAAAAATAATTTGTTCTAAATCCAAATAAGTTCTTTAACCCCTTCATGACTGCTATACGGCTATATACATTCCAACTGCCGATGCCCGTGCAGTTGTCACATATATAAACGTTGGCAGCCTGGAACAGGTTTAACGAGTGCAGAGTTGCTTCATTGTAAGCAGTGCTTCACTCATGTCTGCCAGGGCTTTGAGAGCCCCAGAATACACCCCCCTGTAGATAGTGCCAAACACAACCCCCCTGTAGATAATGCAAAACCACCTGTAGATAGTGCCACCTAAGCTCCCTCTATGAGTGGAATCTCCAGCCAGAGAGCTCTTGCCGGGGATTCCCCTCCTAGAGGGACCCCCAGCATCCCTCTATCTTCCCTGTAGATAGCACCATCCCCCCCTGTAGATAGTGCCACCCCTCTGCATATAGCCTCACCCCTCCTGTAGATAGCACCACCCCCTGTAGATAGCACAACCCACTGTAGATAGCACAACCTAAGCTTCCTCTAGGAACGGAATCCCTGGTCAGCAAAAACCGCTTCGATCCGTTGAGGCATGGACTTCACAAGACTTCTGAAGGAGTCCTGTGGTATGTGGTGGCGAGATGTTAGCAGCAGTACCTTTAAGTCCTGCAAGTTTCAAGGTGGAACCTCTTTGGATCAGAATTGTTTTTCCAACACACTCCACATATGCTAAATAGCTAAATAACGGAAATATAGAGTCCAGATCAACACCTTAACTCTTTGTCATGTTTCTCAAACCATCACTACACAATTATTGCAGTGTAGCAGTGCACATTATCTTGCTGATAGAGGCCACTGCCATTAGTGTATATCGTTGACATGAAAGAGTGTACTTGTTTAGGTTGAGGGCATATGTGAAAGTAACATCCACATGAATGTCAGGACCCAAGGTTTCCCAGCAGAGAATTGCACAGAGCATCACACTGCCTCCGCCGGCTTGCCTACTTCCCATAGTACATCCTGGTGCCATCTGTTCCCCAGGTAAGAGATGATGTAAAACATCACATGATTCATCAGACCAGGCCTCTTTCTTCTATTGCTGCATGGTCCAGTTCTGATACTCAGGTGCCCATTGTAGGCACTTCGGGTGGTGGACAGGGGTCAGCACTAATACTATGACCGGTATGCGACCACGGACTAGTTTTGGTAGGTACGAACCACTGCATACCGGGAGACACCCCACAAGAACTGCGGTTTTGAAGATGCTCTGACCCAAACGTCTAGCCATCATAATTTGGCCCTTGTCAAAGTCACTCAGATCCTTATACTTGCCCATTTTTCCTGCTTTCAACACATCAACAACTGACTACTTGCTATTTAATACATCCCACCCCTAGACAAGTGCATTTGTAATGAGGTAATCATTTAATAAGTCAAAGGCTAAAAAAGAAGTGTTTCAGCCAAAGAATAAATTTTATCTAGAACCATAGATTATGTACATTATGCTGGGTATAGCACATGGGTAAAACTAAAATTAAGTGCCAAGGTAAGTGCCCTTAAGCACCACTTTGCTATGGAGAAAAAGAAAGATGAGAATTGAAATCAAACAAGTTATTGAGAGATATATGTACACGGATTTACATTTTTTTCATTAGGTTGCAGAATGCTCAAATAGAGCCCTTATTGGTCCATGGTATTTTGATAAAAAAATAGCATGTGATACATGCAATGAGGTCAAACCTGTGTTAAACTCTACAATTTTGCGTTAATTTTCTGCTGCTCTATAAAAATTACAAAAGTCCTTTTATGGGGAATAAATCCCTTTTGTTTCACTTGCCAGCCTTGTCATAGTATAAAATAGACAAAGGGGAGATTTATTACATTTCTCCTCCAGTGAAGTGTATACCAATTTCATTAACAGGGCGCACGCATTGGAAAAAAAGTGGCGCCATAAATATGACTTTCGATGTAAATACCTGAGCCATTATTTTCATTCTGTCGATAAAGAGCAAATAGTATATAGTAATTGGAACATACTGCCATTACAAACATATAGAGGATCTGTCATAGTCAGGGGTTTATAGGTAGTTCTTTACGGGGTGAATGTCACGTCACAAATTCATCCAATCTGTAGTTCTGCATGACCAACATAGTAACTACCATCCAAGTCTCATATACAATTTATGTGAGTGTTATTTTTAACATGTGTGCTATAAAACAAAATATGTGACAGGTGTGCTTACCTTACAGAAAAATGTCCAAACTGCCATGTTATCTGTTGGTTGTTAAACTGAGGTGTTTTTTCTGCTACTCCATATGTCCAATATTGTCCTCATAGTACCTGCTGAATGATGGCAAGAATTAGCAAACAATGCATCAGAAATTAAATTAACATAAAATTACAATACTGCAGCAAACAAAAAAACCTTATGTGACGACAGCCCTAGGCCTCAATTACTTAATATGGCACCCACTATTGACTTCTATGGGGCCCTACTGTACCTCCCTATGTCTCCTATCTGATACACAGGTGACTTTTTTTTTATTGGATCCCGTATGAATTGCTATTTCTAAGGAGATATACACAGTCGAGTCACATTATTATGAACACCAGGTCTCAGGTATCTGGAGCCATGTTGACTGCAGTGCATCCCACATTTGCTGGCAGATGCATGGGGAGGATCCATAGAGCGAACAAGACAGGTGAGATGGTCCCACAGATGCTCAATTGGGTTAAATTCTGGCAAATTAGGGGGCCCAGAGAAGTACTTGGAAGTCTTGGTCGTGCTCTTCCAACCACTGTCGGACATTTCTAGCCGTGTGATTGTCTTGCTGGAAGATTCCATCTGTCCCAGGGAAGACAAAAAGCATGTATGGGTGGATGTGATCTGCAACGATGGATTAATACCCAAATCAGTTCAGAGTGCCTTCCACATGGATAAGTGGGCCCAGATAATGTCATGAAAAAATTCCACAGATCATAACGCTGCCGCCACGAGCTTGTTTTATCCAGCAATGTTTGCAGGGTGTTTGTTCTCTGATGTTTCTCACCTGACACGCCAATGTCCATCCTTTCAATGAAGCAGAAAACGTGTCTCATCAGAGAAGGAAGCCCTTTGCCAATCATTGGTGGTCCCATTCAGGTACCGCCGTGCAAATTGAAGCATTTTTTTCCGATACACTTTTGTTAGCATAGGAGCAGTAACCATGGGTCTGCTTCGGAGCCCCATACTTAGTAGGGTTCACCGAACTGTTTTAGACCCACATCTGGTAGCCCCCTTGTTGATTTTCACGGTGAGATGCTCCACTGTAACGTGTCGTTCGGCCCTCACGCACCTTCGTAGCCGACGTTCCCCTCACATCAATAGCACGTGGTGCTCCGCAGTTCCCAGGTCGGTTATTCCCAATGGTGCCATTTGTCCACTCATGATAAACTTTCACCATAGCAGCAGGTGAAGAGTTCACAAACTGTGCTGTTTGAGAAATAATGGCACCCTTGGCCCAAAAGCCAATAATCACCCCTTTTTGCAACTCTGCTAAATCGCCCCTTAAACCCATGGCAACAACAAGTGATATGTGTTCAGACAGCCTATCGTACACCTTATATAGCCATTAAGCCAGCCCACAACACATCACTTCCTTCATGGGCTACACGCTGCCGACGTCGAAAGTAGGAGGTGGTTATAATAATGGGACTTGACTGTGTATTTTCATCATATGGCAGCACACAGAGTGCCTTCTCCTTCATAATATGGAGCCACAGAGACTCTGTACAGCCCTTTGCACACATCTATGCATAGTGAATGAGGCCTTAAAGTAGATTGAGATTGATCAGTAAATACATAGTTGTGTTGGTATTACTTGCACTATAATAACCTACAGTATTAAAGACCCAACACTTACTAGCGAAGCATGTGCCATGTGCCCGTATGTATCAAAACTATGAGAAAAAAAACCTCAACATCTGTTGTGAGAGGTGAGATCGTTTTTTACTAAAAGTAGTCATTTTGGCCATTACAGTGCTTCTATGGGGATTTCCCACACAGAAGTATGGAGTATGTCAGAAAAGGACAAGTGAATTGAGAACGATTGCATGAGCTGACACACGTCTGACTCATTCAAGGGTAGATGTGCCAATCCTTCTTACTGTACTGCAGAATAATAGAGTCTTATGTACACCAGTCAGCACCTCAGTCTTCTTTATGCTACGGTATATACATTTTTATTATTTATAGAATGCAAACACTGCCATTTTCTTTAGTATATTTTTATTACCCATTTTTACTTTGCTGATGATACATTAACCCCTTCACAACTGCCACACGGCTATATACGTTCCAACTGCCAAAGCACCGTGCTATTGCAACGTGTATAAATGTTGACCGTGTTTAACAGGGTTTAATAAGTGCAGTGCTGCTTCAGTGTGAGCAGCTCTGCACTCTTATGTCTGCCGGGGCTTTAAAAGCCCCGGACTACACCCCCCACTGTAGACAGCGCCACACACAACCCCCTGTAGATAGTGCAAGACTCTCTGCCCATAGCGCTACCCAAGCTCCCTCTAGGAGCGGAATCCCCAGCCAGCTCTCTGGCCAGGGGATTCCCCTCCTAGAGGGAGCCCCCGACGTCTCTCCATCCCCGCTGTAAATAGTGCCCCCCCTGTAGATAGCATCCCCCCCTGTAGATAGCGCTACCTAAACTCCCACTAGCAGCGGAATCCCTGGTGTCAGATCGCTCTGTGCCAGGGATTCAGCTTCCAGAGATAGCCCCTTACGTCACTGTCCACCATCAGGGGCTCTCTCGAGCAGCGAAATCCCCCGTGTCAGATCACTCTGTGCCGGGGATTCCGCTACTGGAGAAGCCCCTGCCGTCACTATCCATATATGGACAGTGACGTCAGGGGCTACTCCTGTAGCGGAATCCCCAGCCACAGTGCTAGTGACGTTGAGGCAAGGGATTCCACTTTTAGAGATAGCCCCAAATGTCAGTGTCCATATATGGACAGATACATCAGGGGCTCCCTCAAGGAGCGGAATCCCCGGCCAGATGGATTCCACTCCTACAGGGAGCTACAGTGGTGCTATTTACAGGAATGGGGTGCCAATTATAGGGGGGGTGCTGATACATAGAAGGGGAGTGGCACTATCTACAGAGGGGATGGTGCTATCTACAGGGGTGAATGGTGCAAACTGCAGGGGGAGGTGCTATCTGCAGGGGGAGGTGCTATCTGCAGGGGGAGGTGCTATCTGCAGGGGGAGGTGCTATCTGCAGGGGGTGGCACGCTGTCTACAGGGGGTGCTATATACAGGGTGTGTGGCACTATTTACATGGGCACTGTGGCATTATATGGGCATTACCTACAGTGGACACTGTGGTGCTATCTACATGGGCACTGTGTGTGGCACTATTTATAGTGGGAACTATGTGGGCACTGGCACTATCTACAATGGGCAATGTGGCACTATCTACAGTGGTATTGCGTCACTATCTACATGGGCACTGTGGTGTTTTCAGGTGGCTGCGACAAAAAAAAACCCTAACGAATAAAATTCATCCATTTTTTTTAACATCCATAAAAAATGCATGGCAAATGTCAGTGAAAAACGGTCAGACGGTTGGGAAATGGATTCAAATTTTGAGACACATTGATCCGTTGTTAACTGCCCTTTTTTTCACGTCGTGTGAATATAGCCTTATAGCCCTCTTATCCGCTCACCGCGATCCAGGGTGACAGTATATAAATAAATTTTATATATATCCATTTTTGTTCTTGCACTCCTCCCATTTTGCCCTGGGTGATTTTAATTAGTTCAATGCTAGATCCTACCATCCCCAGGTATATATGTAGGCTTAGTACGAGTTCTGGGTGTATGTGCAGCGTAGGTTCCCACCTTACAGAGGTCGCCTTGTCGTAGCAGGTGGGCAAACACTTTTTGATCAAAATGTGCACTAAGAACCTCCCTATTTTAAGTAAATTTAGTAGTATTGCATATTCATTTATATTTAGTGGTTTAGGTGGCATTAGTGTCGCAGTATGCTGTCGCCATTCTTTTTCGTATATATATATATATATATATATATATATATATATATATATATATATATATATATACACACACACATACACATACATACATAAACACACACACACAAAAAATTACAAAAAAGTGTTTTTTCCACATTTTTTGTGATTTGTCTGCTCATAATAAAAACATGGAATTAATGAAACTAATCTAGAAAATGAAAGCAATGTAAAAATAGTTGTGATATTCAAAGCGGTAACAAAGATATTATCGTTTAAAGAAGTGCATATCAAAAATGGAAAATTTGACCTGGACAGAGGGGCGACAATGACCCTTGGTCATGAAAGGGTTAACCATTCAGTAATTAACAAATTCTTCTAGAGGCACAATGGCAAAGAACAGCAGTCCTGAGGGGATTATATTTAATACATATAACATGTATCTGACATCGGTACCAGAAAGAAGGGCCCATGTGACAAGACATTATATCAATAGTAAGCTGTTGGGGAATTCTGCTCCTTCCTCAAACTTACACTGCTAACCACGGTTCCCATGACACAAGGCTTTTCTATTTTCACAAAAATGCACATAAAGGCTGATATGAGACATCAAGGTCAGGCGTTCAATGTTATAGTGTATGTCAGCTTAAAACATCCTCTGTGTTTGACCACAATTCTATGATAGTTTAAAAGATGGCTGCTGTTAATATTGAAAATACAGCTAAAGTGACCGGTCACAACCTGTATCAGATTGCTAGTAGTGCATTCAGAAAGAAAATAAATCTATAATTTGGAAATTTATCCCATACCTCAAAATGTTTCCCTTGGATTCCTTTGGTGGTCTGGTGAGTCTACAGACCCCATTCTCACAATAATGGTTTTCATTTTGAGGTATTGTCTAGTGTAAATGGCATTTTCTGATAACTGCTCCAATCATAATATTATTTGAGAGCTGATCTATACCAAGTGATCTGCCCAACAATAGAGATTACTGTGCCAGCTGCCCCTCTGTCTACTGCTTAACATCAGTCTGCATGGCAAGTGCAATGGAGGCCCACCTTATTCATCTTCCTTTTAGACTGGGTTCACGTGTTGCTGTAGTGTGCCTCATGGATTTTATGTGCCAGCCTTACAGCAGAACATGGCAGGAGTCTGAAAAGGTGGGTAACCAGTAACCCCTTCACTGCCCTAGGCCACCAGGGACTTAATAAACCACTTCACTATTTAGGTATTGTATGGCAGTATTTAGATTGTGCAGTTTTATTTGGACATTGAATGGCTGTATTGTGTGGGGAAATATATGGCATTTTAATGTGGACACTATATATACAGAAATCTACATGCCATTAACACTGTGAAACTCATAGACAGTCTACAGTCCTCATTGTCCCCTATCTCTTCCCTCTCCTGTCCCAATCTGGCTGCCAAACTTTATAATAACACTCTCAAAAATGCATTGGATGAAGCAGCCCCCACTACACTCCGAACCACCCGACAAAGACGACGACAACCCTGGCACACGCCTCAATCCCGCTTTCTTCAGCGGTGCTTGAGATGTGCCGAACGACTGTGGAGAAAATCGCATTTAAATGCAGATTTCCTCCATTACAAATTTATGCTCAAAACTTAGAACTCTGCCCTTCACCGCGCCAAACAAGTCTACTTCACTTCTCTCATCTCCACACTATCTAATAATCCAAAACGCCTCTTTGATACTTTTCACTCCCTCCTTAGTCCTAAAGTTCAGACGCCAATCACAGATCTCAGTGCTGAAGACCTGGCCAATTATTTTAAAGTTAAAATTGACAACATCCGGCATGATATTATCTCCCAGTCCCCTAGTAACATCGATCCCCTTCCCCCCCGCACTCCCTCTTCTTCACTCTCAGCATTTCACCCAATAACTGAAGAAGAAGTCTCGAGGCTCCTCTCTTCTTCTCGTCCTACTACCTGCCCTAGTGATCCTGTCCCCTCACACCTCCTCCAGTCCCTCTCCCCAGCTGTCACTAGTCACCTGACTAAAATATTTAACCTCTCTCTTTCCTCTGGTATCTTTCCCTCCGCTTTTAAACATGCCATTATAAACCCATTACTGAAAAAACCAACTCTTGACCCATCCAGCGCTGCCAACTACCGACCAGTCTCTAATCTGCCCTTCATCTCCAAACTCCTGGAACGCTTGGTCTACTCACGCCTTATCCGCTATCTCTCTGCTAACTCCATTCTTGACCTCTTACAATCTGGTTTCCGCACTCTACACTCCACAGAAACTGCCCTCACTAAAGTCTCAAATGATCTCTTGGCGGCTAAATCGGACGGTAAATCCTCTCTCCTGATTCTTTTGGATCTCTCTGCAGCCTTTGACACTGTAGACCACAAACTCCTACTTAACATGCTCCACTCTATTGGCCTCAAGGACGCGGCTCTCTCTTGGTTTTCCTCCTATCTCTCTGACCGCTCATTCAGTGTGTCATTTGCTGGTTCCACTTCTTCTCCTCTTCCCCTTGATATCGGGGTTCCTCAGGGATCAGTCCTAGGTCCGCTCCTCTTTTCTCTCTACACAGCTCCTATTGGACAAACCATCAGCAGACTTGGCTTCCAGTACCATCTCTACGCTGATGACACCCAATTATATACCTCTTCCCGTGACATCACCCCTGCTCTAATACAGAACACCAGTGATTGTCTGTCCGCTGTCTCTAACATCATGTCCTCTCTCTATCTGAAACTGAATCTTTCTAAAACTGAGCTCCTTGTGTTCCCACCATCTACTAACCTCCCTAAACCTGATGTCTCCATCTCTGTGTGTGGCACTATCATAACTCCTAAGCAGCACGCCCGCTGTCTCGGGGTTATTTTTGACTCAGATCTTTCCTTTACTCCTCACATACAATCACTTTCACGCTCCTGTCATTTTCACCTCAAAAACATCTCCAGAATCCGCTCTTTTCTTACGGAGGAAACTGCCAAAACTCTCGTTGCTCTGATTCACTCTCGTCTTGACTACTGTAACTCATTACTAGTCGGTCTTCCCCTCACTAAACTCTCCCCTCTCCAATCTATCCTCAATGCAGCAGCCAGGCTCATCTTTATGACCAACCGCTACACCAACGCCTCTAATCTGTGCCAGTCACTGCACTGGTTGCCCATCCCCTTCCGAATAAAATTCAAACTTATTACTCTCACCCACAAAGCTCTCCACAGTGCTGCACCTCCTTACATCTCCTCCCTCATCTCTGTCTACCACCCTACTCAGGCTCTACGTTCTGCCAACGACCTTAGATTAAAATCCTCCATTATCCGAACCTCCCACTACCGTCTCCAGGATTTCTCTCGTGCTGCACCCGTCCTCTGGAATGTGCTACCCCAGACAATCAGATTAATTCCCAATATCCACAGTTTTAAACGTGCCCTGAAAACACATCTATTTAGACAGGCCTATAACATTCCCTAATCTGACTCCTTTCCATGGCCCTCCATTTAGATTAGTCATCAGAATAAGATTCCCTCACACTCCTTCTCTTCATGTCCGTCATACACGGATACTGGCTGGTGACCGGCTCATGCAGCTTTATGTTACCACCGCATGTGTATAAAAATGGCCGGACCATTGTACAGAACAAACACTATTACACTTTGTGTCTCCCTTATGTCCTCATAGATTGTAAGCTCTTGCGAGCAGGGTCCTCACTCCCCAGGTTTGAATTGTAAATGAACTTTGTCACTATGTAATGTCTGATATTGTTTGTTTCATGTTCCCTCTAAATTGTAAAGTGCTGCGTAATATGTTGGCGCTATATAAATAAAGATTATTATTATTATTATATGGTAGTATGATTTGTAAACTGTATGGAGGTATTATGCTTGGTGCTATTATTTGGAGGCTGAATGGCTGAATCGTATGGGCATTGTATGGAAGAATTATTTGGCGTTGTGTAGCAGTATTCAATATAGAAGTTTAGGTAAAAAGCGCATATGTATCTGTAAGCGATATATATGTATTTATATGCTCATCTTTTCGAACGCCCAAAAAAAAAACGATCTAAAAATGGTGAGGGGCCTCACTTTGCTTGTTGCCCAAGTCTCCATTTTATAAAAAAAAACGTCCCGGTTTCTTTTCTATACATCACTGTTACTTTATAAGGAAGTAGCTTGCACTCCGATTTCAATGGTTTTATTCATCTGCAGATTATTTTCTACGGCTAGGGCTACATGGCGACTTTGGTTGCCCAAAATCAAGTGTCAAACAAGTCACGCGACCCAAAAATTTGTACAACTGTTTTAAAATTGCAGTTTGGCTGTAGAACAAACAACCAAAAGGTTGGGCAGGTAATGAACAAGTCACAGTCACATGCGACTTATATTGTGGTCTATGAAGGCAAAGTGTGAATTTCAACCAAGAATCCAGTAGGTTTGGATTTTTGGCAGCAGTTGAGTTATGGTCACGTTATTTCATGTGCTGCAACGCAACCACATTGACCACTATTAAATGTTATAATGCGACACTATAATGTTCATGTCAGGCAACCAAATTTACCGGGTAGCCCTAGCCTAAGTCACAGTACAGAAAATTTATATAAAGTAGATGACAAAAATAACCTCTTTTTTACTCTTATTCTCAATTACTTCTTAAAGTGGAGATGTTTACCCATAGTTACACTTTTTTGTTTCAAATCTACTGCATCATTGAGTATTATTAATATGTTAACATTTTCAGAAATTATGTCTGCAAATTGCTATATTTAAAATAACTACTTCAAATGCCGATCCTGTAACCAATCTCTTTATCCGCGCAAAAAGTTATATATACAGCTGACTTGCGGGTGCAATACCACGTAATAAGCTCTATTAAACCTACAGTTAAATGAATCATTTGAGCCGTCATAAAATGAGTCCGCAGCTCTTGTTGTCACCCTGTGCCGGCTGCAAACGAATAAAAGGGTAAACATATTTTGCTGCAGGTTCGTAATGATTCAGACTGAGAGAAACAGAATAAATGCTGGTTTATAGATTCAAATTAGTTATTGGCAAAAATATGATCAAAAATAGCTCTTTCTGTACGGTAAACAAACTAACCTCACACAGGAAGCAAGCTGTAAAGACCAGTCAGAACAATTCGAGGGAGCTGGGAAAGTCACAGCATGTTCTAAAGAAGACTTAACAGAGAGAAAAAAAACCTCTCTTTAGTTTGAAATATTTTTTGAAATAATTTTCAGGTCAACATCATAAAAAAAAAATATATAAAACATAGATAGGAAGGAGGCAAAGCGGGCAGCACAAGGCAACAGACTGGCATTGCGTGGCTAGTTGTAACCTTTTAATTCAATGTTATTGTTGACTACGTGATCTGCCTTATGACTAGTAAATTCATATATAGGAAACGGCCCACACACTAACCCCGGATTTCTGATCCACGTCGCACTGGCTTTTGAAAAACGGTTTTAAAACGGAGAAGACACGCTCCAATTTGAATAACCAGACAAATGTTTTGAATGTTTAACAATATGGGGGGAAAAAAAGCTAACATATCATTACACTGGGAGTCCTTCTAAAACAAACTTTATGTACAAGTCATAAAAGTGGGGATTGGCATGGAAGCGCAGACAGAGTCATCAGCCAAAGGCCAATAAAAACTATGCGCTGCAAATCAGAAGAAAAACGGAAACATGCAAGAGTTTGTTTGCCAAGTGCTAATTGTTGCTCACGTCTACAGAAACAAAATAGTTTCAGACTGGGTTTAAATAGAAAAGCTAATAGAAGTCTGTACCAGTTGCCTGTAATCCATTCCAGAGTGTCTATATTTTACTACTTCGTTGAGAATAACTTTTTGTTACATATGATGAGATATCACAGTTTTGTTATATGCGGTCTTCATTAGGCTGTTTGCATAAAAAGGATACGCAGATGCAAATATAGTGATATTTACAGGTAGGTAGCGGAGCTGAAATGGACACCCGTTTCTATTGTGTATAACACAATTTAGTATGGTTTACCTGGAGTCTTATAGAAAACCCCAGATAACAAGCTAATTCAGCTCTGTTACATCTGACTGATGCAAAGAAAAAAATATTTTCATATTTTATATTATAAAATATTTTAATATTTTATATTATATTTTAAAGCCTTCAAAAAAGGAGTGAATGTTACTACAGCAGTGATTCCCAACCTGGGGTCCCTGGGGTTACTCTGAACCTGCTAAGGAGTTCCTTAAGACAGCAGCAAGCCTTGTCACTTTTACAGCAGGGATGGCAAACGGATTTCATTCTGCCCTAAGATACTTGGCATGGGTGTAGGCGAAGCAGGCAACAAATCTGCGCCAGAATACAAAATGATAAACTGCTTTATCAGCCGCAACACCAAGCTTCTTTAAGATAGGAATATGAAAAGGGGCTCCCTAGAAGTGGACTTTTTTTTTCAGGGGTACCTATGTGGTTTTCAGGTTGGGAATCACTATACTACAGTATTAAATATTAATTATATACTAGTAGTGCTAAATATGAGTCTTTGAAAGGGAACCCGTCACATTGAAATTGCAGTCCAATCTGCGGGGAGCATGTTATAGAGCAGGGGGAGTCGAGCAGATTGATGTGCATTTTTGTAGCAAAAGATTCAATATAACTTAATTTATTCATTTAAACATATTCTTTTGTGGCCTTAGGAGTTCAATGGGCAGGCCTACACAGTGATTGACAGCCTTTCCTGTGTACGTGTGAATACAGAGATAGCGGTCAATCATTGAGAAGGACCGCCCACTAGACTCCTAAGACCAGAACGAGCAAAAGTTTAAATCAATAAATTACAAGTTATACTGAATCTTTTGCTCCAAAAATATATATTAGTCTACTCCGCTCCCCCTGCTCTATAACATGCTGCCCACATAATGGTCTGCATTTGAGTTAGTATAAGATTATAGTTATCTACACTATAGCCAATTTATAAATGCATTGCATTAAATGAAAAGATTATTAAATAGTTAATAAAACACATTTGAAGGACTTGCACATTTAGGCATATGAAATAAAAAGAAGATCCTACAAGCCTTTATACTAACATGCACACTTTGTTCATACACAACCATACACAGACACACAAACTCACATAGACCCAGAAATACACACTCATATATTCATGCATTTACAGACATATGCAAAGACACATAGACATGACACATCATATTATCAGGACACATATTTTATAATGTATGGGTATCATAAAAATTAGATGTTTTTGCATATACAATGTAGTAGTCCATATGTTTTTGTAACAAACTACAAAAAGAAACACAAGATTATGTTATGGCTTTGTTCCTCTTGCTGCATCTCATATGATTTTACTGCACTCCCATAAAACTTTTACTTCTAACGCTCTTGATCTAGATTTGCTGTTCTTATCGTTCACTAGAATAGGAAACACGATGGCCATCTGATTGTGAAAGCGTATTAATAAGAACGTGCTCCATATAGAACATACAGAAGCACAGAATTACATACACAAGCAAAACCTGCAACTCATGGTTATGTTTTTATGGCGAGTCCACGTTAAAGCAAATCGTCTTCCACTTCAAAAGCCATATGCTGTTTTCACAGCACTGACTTTAGAAAAGGTTAAACAATTTTCCTACCGAAACTGAGTGGGTTGTGAAAGAACATTTTTAATGAAGAAAAAATTTCCCCATTGCAGCTATTTTATTATCTCCATCAAGCCATCAAGTTTCAGTCTGAGCTATTTGTATGTATTTAGAAAGACACAGATAAGATAAACTAGCACAAAAACAAAGACCTCATCCTATATTTCTTGGTTTGACTTAAAGAAAGAATAAATATTTTGCTTCAATGACAACCCTAAATCTGAAAATGCCACCGTCTTCCAGCGAGTGATGTACATACAGTACGTAATGACAGGGGAGGAAGTCATTTTACACATCTTATTCTTAACACTATTCCCGGCTATACGATGCAAATCTTGCTCTGCTGTGCCAGGTATGGCCATGTGCGCATAAATAGTTAACCCTGCACAAACTGAGCCAGTTTCCGCCATAAGCAAATCCTTATATGATAAATGTAGAATAGAAGAATACGCATCCACTCTTATAAAGCGTCTTGTTGATTTAGAAACACCATCACGCCCTGAGATTTTTTTAAATGTTTTTAGAGTGCGCATTATAAATTGTAACATCAGGTTATTCACCTTAGATGTCCTAGTAATAGACTAACAGACTGTTGTAACTATAACCAAACATATTATTTCCCCAAAATTGATTTGTAATGATGATGATGATAATAATAATGACAATAATAATAATTATCATTATATATTCAGATTTAGCAGAGAAGAATAAAACCAGCAGAGCGGTGTTTGTCCGTTAGCACAAATCATCATGCTATGACAATGCAATATCTGTAATTTTCCATAGGACTGCTGACTTATCTACTACGGTAAGTATCTTTACTCATATTTATCACTGCACAAAAAACAACAACCAACAGTTAAAGCTTACCTATGGAACAAATATGATATATAGAGTATATATAATATTATACAATATTGCACAAAGCATACATGTATTCCTCTAGGTCTCTGCCTCCCAGACCAGCAATTATTGCTACCATAGCTTTCACAATCCTGTGCAATAATGCTAAATTTATTACTAAGGCTAGGTTTATACCACGTTCGCTATTACGTTTGGCGGAAACTTTTCAAACACTCTGCAAAATGTATGCCCCAGAAGTATGAAACTCGAAGCCTATAAAATTACATGTATCTACGATTGACTATCATAAAAAAACATGTATACGGCATAGCTGAATATGCTTTTACGATATAGTCGAAGCAAAGGTATACTGACATATACCGGCCAAACCGAAGCCAAAATGACACTCTTTGGGTCTGGCTAATTATAGTCTATGGACACATTAGATGTATACATTAGGAGAATCTTTCCAGTGTATACAGTATGCGAACGAACAGGCGAAACATGGTACAGACCTATGCTAGTCAAAACATATGTTTGGAATGATGTCAGGAACCCCATACAGTTAGATCATACACACTCAATGAAATTGATACTCTGGTTAAAGCTAGGGCCTTAGTGCCAGAAGATAGTGAATTTGCTATTACAAGCAATAATTGAAATGCTACTGGCAATAGAGCTGCATTTATTTACTATGTATTTCCATTTAACTGTGCACAATGAAACAAAAGGACATGTTCACATATTGTGGAATAGTTGCATATTTATGGTGCGTATCATTTTCACATTGAAAATACGTATTCAAGTGAATGGAATATTTCAAATTCTGCACTCAGTTACATGCCATGAATTGTAAAATCCACAGCGTGCCCTATCTTTTGCAGATTCAACAAGGATGGTTTGAATGTTTCTAATATACCTATCTCTCTCTCTCTCGCTCATCCCTATCTCCCTCTCTCATCCCTATCTCTCTCATCCCTATCTCTCTCATCCCTATCACTATCTCTCTCATCCCTGTCACTATCTCTCTCATCCCTGTCACTATCTCTCTCATCCCCATCTCTCTCTCTCCCATCACCATCTATCTCTCCCATCACCATCTATCTCTCCCATCACCATCTATCTCTCCCATCACCATCTATCTCTCCCATCACCATCTATCTCTCCCATCACCATCTATCTCTCCCATCACCATCTATCTCTTTCATACCTATCTATCTCTCTCATACCTATCTATCTAATCACTATCTATCTAATCACTATCTATCTCCATTTGCTCTGCAGTTGAATATAATCTATTGTTCCCTGTAAGCTGCCATTTCAGGCTGGGTAAAGGCTGACTGTGGTGTTACAGAGTGACATTACTGTACAGTAAATTCTCTTCTCTCATCATCGCTACCTTATCTCACATATATCCAATCTTAGAACATTGCCATTCAAACCTGTGAATTATATGTTCAGGTTTTCTTTCAATAGAGGGATAGTAAAGTTTGCCAAGAATCTATGTGAGGTACTCATCGGTGTCCGTATACCACAGACTGGTGACTTATTGTACTAATTTGTATACCTGATGGTGAAATGGTTACTATCATGTACTATGCCTTTTCTTAATAATTCACCCCCAAATATTGCTATTTCCTGGCAGAAATATCTCTCAACTATACTGCGAATAGTTTCCATCTAAAAACAACCTTTCTATCCTCTATTTGAGCTGATGTTTCAGAGATCTGGAATACTGTAGTCACTCATGGTTAACACCGCCCACGTATCACTTCAACACTACAGAAGAATAAACGGTTTGAGATATTGCTTGTACAGAAAGTGTTCATTAAGAATAGTTTTTTTTAATCTTATACTTCAGCATACGTCATATACAGACAAACAACCCTTCCGTCTCACTGAACACACCCAATAATAAACAGAGCAGGAAAAGCAAAATAAAATATAATATATAATGTATGTTTTTATTCTAATAATGCAGCCCCTGCCCTTATCTGCTGCATCTGCAATATGTGGGCCTAAGTCTGTTTTTAGAAATACATCTATGCAAAAGCCACAGAAAACCCTGTGCACTTCTTTACTGACTGCAGCGCACATCATATCTGCATGTGTGTCCGTTTTTACACTGTGTTTAATCTATGCTCAAAAAAAATAACATTACTGCAGAGCTCTAGAAAATGCTCTAGAGAAAAAAAAAGTGTCAGGGGTACATATACTTGTGCCATACACATAAATACAGAACGTTGTTCTTAAAAACTTGGAATACAAGACACAAAAACATTTCAAGATGTGTCATATAAGTCATTTGCATGTGTAATATATACAAAATGAGACAAAAAATTCTGCCCCGAAGACAGTATACATAAGCTTATCCGTGATTTTCAACAGCTCAATTCATAGCTTGATAAAAATAAAAATCCAAACTTTTCGTTTAATAAATTACATCTATCACATATAACAGGAGGAAAAAGAAACAAAAAACACAAAAACTGCCATACATATAAGGACCAGCATACAGATGTTGCGGACTTTGTCAATGCAGCATTTCGGAGTTTATCATTTGGCACAAATTACAGTGTGTTCATTATGGTTTTACATAGGACTGCTGGTAAACTTACAGCATGATCTTAGTCTGAGAGATAACATGGTGCAGCCACAAATACGTAAGGTACAAATTGAACTCTACTACATCTGTATAAATATAGAATAAAAATAATAGACCATAGTTAGATGAGCAAGAGGCTTTATGTCATGTTCCCCATATATGATTCTTGACAACATTTAATTAATAAGTACCGGTATGTATATAAAGTGCTAATAATACTTGTATTCCACTACAACTATTTTAAGTACTGTAGTACATACATTTGTTTATTTAGTTAATAAGTTTGATGTTTATTTAAAGACATTGCCAGTACGGCACTATAATTATATTACATTTCTAATATTATTGCACAGCCTACAAAATTGTACTCCAACAAGAAACACACAAGCCCATTATAATATTGTGCTCGCATATCCCCACGGTTAAATTTGTTAAAATAAAGCGATAAGCGTCTGGCGTTTGCCCCGCTGCTGGAACACTAATTTCATAATGCCAGCTTCCTACAAAGAAAAGAAAAACCAACAATATATTTTGAGCAGTTAGCTATGCATGTGACACGAAATGACACCTCAAACCTGTGGTATGATATTAATACTGAAACCAAACATCATGCTGATACTGTGTTTCATCAAAAACTTTGGTTTTCAGAAACAATAGTACACGAGAAAAAGAGGCGTGTAGTTCTATTTTTTTGTTATATATAAAAAGCAACATAAATGACAGTAAACACTTTCATTTATGGTGTGATAATCTGGTAATAATTATTTTGTGCATTTTTCCTCATATATACAGTTAGGTCCAGAATTATTTGGACAGTGACATAAGTTTTGGCATTTTAGCTGTTTACCAAAATATATTGAATATACAGTTATATAATAAATATGGGCTTAAAGTTCAGACTCCGCTTTAATTTGAGGGTATTCACATCCTAAATTGAGGAAGGGTTTAGGAATTACAGCCCTTTAATATGTAGCTGCCTCTTTTTCAAGGGACCAAAGGTAATTGGACAAATATCTCAAAACCTATTTTAATGGGCTGCATGGGCTATTCCCTCGTTAATCCATTGTCAATTAAGCAGGTAAAATGTCTGGAGTTGATTCCAGGTGTGGCATTTGCATTTGGAAGCTGTTGCTGTGAACCCACAACATGAGGTCAAAGGAGCTCTCAATGCAAGGGAAACAGTCCATCGTTTGTCTGAAAAAAATTAAGAAATCCATCAGAGAGATAGCACAAATGTTAGGAGTGGCCAAATCAACAGTTTGGTACATTCTTGAAAAAAAGGAGCGCACTGGTGATCTCGTGAACTCCAAAAGGCCTGGATGTCCATGGAAGACAACAGTGGTAGAGGATTACCATAAATAGGATTATGCAAAGAAAAACCCCTTCACAACATCTACCCAAGTGAAGAACACTCTCCTGGAAGTAGGTGTATTAAGTCTACCATAAAGAGAAGACTTCATGAGAGCATATACAGAGGGTTCTCCTCAAGATGCAAACCGTTAATCAGCCTCAAAAATAGAAAGGCCGGATTAGACTTTGCCAAACAACATCTAAAGAAGCCAGCCCAGTTCTGGAACAGCATTCTTTGGGCAGATGAAACTAAGATCAACCTGTACCAGAATGATCGGATGAAGAAAGTATGGTGAAAGCTTGGAACGGCTCATGATCCAGAGCACACCACATACTCTGTAAAACATGGTGGAGGCAGTGTGATGGCATGGGCATGCATGGCTGCCAAAGGCACTGGATCACTAGTGTTTATTGATGACGTGACTGAAGACAGAAGCAGCCGGATGAATTCTGAATTGTTCAGGGATTTACTTTCTGCTCAGATTCAACCAAATGCAGCAAGGTTGGTTGGACATCGCTTCACAGTACAGATGGACAATGACCCAAAACATACTGCAAAAGCAACCCAGGAGTTTAAGGAAAAGAAGTGTAATATTCTGCAATGGTCAAGTCAATCACCAGATCTCAACCCGATCGAGCAGCATTTCACTTGCTTAAGACAAAACTTAAGGCAGAAAGACCCACAAACAAGCAACAACAGAAGACAGCTGCAGTAAAGGCCTGGCAAATCATCACAAAAGAGGAAACCCAGTGTTTGGTGATGTCCATGGTTTCCAGACCCCAGGCAGTCATTGCCTGCAAAGGATTCTCTACAAAGTATTTAAAAAAAACATTTTATTTCTGGTAATGTTAATTTGTCCAATTACTTTTGAGCCCCTGAAATGAGGAGGCTGTGTAGAAAAATGGTTGCAATTCCTAAACGTTTCACAGGATATTTTTGTTCAACCTCTTGAATTAAACCTGAAAGTCTAAACTTCAATTGCATCTCAGTAGTTTCATCTCAAATCCAATGCGGTGGCATGCAGAGCCCAAATTCTGAAGATTGTGTCACTGTCTAAATAATTCTGGACCTAACTGTATGTGTGTGTATATATATATATATATATATATATATATATATATATATATATATATATATATATATATATATAAATAAAGGAGAAAACAGCAGCACTCACAGAATAAAATGTGAATCGGGTGCCAGCAAAAAACGTCCCGATCCTCGGACGTGATATGTATATAGAAGAAAGAAAACTTTGCGGCACTCCAAGTTGAAAAAATGGTGGTTTATTCAATCCAAATATAACAGCAACGTTTCAATCCTACATTAGGATCTTTCTCAAGCCTAGTGACACATCTAATACTCAAAATATATATAGGGTAGAGTCCATTTAACTTAATTGATCTCATTATCATGAGTTACAGTGATACGTGTCTGAAAACATGTATTATAAATAGTTTAAGGTATCAAAAATAAACAGTAAAATGATACATAAAGTGTATTAGTGCATATACAGTAACGTGCATCAAAATAAATAATATAACCCTGGTTAAAAACAACTGATTAGGCCATAATCATTTATGCAAACAGAAGTGTTGAAATATATCGTCATATGTCCACTCACCAATCAAAACTTCAGGAGTAACATTGGTATATAGAACCTTAGACATACAGCATGTTGTTCAGCTGTATCACTCGTGGTAATCAGGATGTAATGCCCAGAGGCGGAAGTAAAGAGTTGCTAAGCAGCAGGACGCATACGGAGCGCAATGATGATGTATTGCGTTCCAGTGCGTTCCACTGCTATGGTCATGTGAATGGCAGTATCTTAGGTTGCCAAGCAACCTATCCACAAATCCTTGATCACAGGAACCAGTGACATTATCGTATTAATAACAAAGCTAAATATAGCCCAAAGAGGTCCAAGATGTACCAGAAGCATATAAGTAATATGCAACTAGGTGCTCCTACTAGTGGTAATGGAGATATCATATGGTGATAAAAAGTAGCGTTTCAAACATTTTTCAACTTTATGGTGGCAGTTTAAAGATCCACACGTGGGTACAAAGGCCCCTGTCCACAATTACGTGTTCAGAGCGACCTTGTTCCCAAGGATTTCAGAACCCACTGGCAACGTTTTCACGTGCACAGGCAATCCCGATAACCACTCACGTGTAACGGACCAATAGTATCTTATTAACGACATTAAATCTTCATAAAGTTTTCTTTCTTATATATATATATATATATATATATATACATACACACACATACACACACATACATACAAATATAGATATATCTATATATAGATATATCTGTGTATAGATATTTTTAATATAATAAGATAATATATATCATTTGACATGTAAATGCTTATAAATTATATATAATTATCGCGCCAAAATTATTTGTACAAATTTAGGATATTTTAGACCAGCAGTGCCCACCTTGGAGGACAGGCCACAAAAAGGCCCGATAATTTGATCCTGGGCTGCCTAATGTCCCAATATGCTGCATTGGCAACCAGTTATGATGGGAAAGTCAGTGAGACATTGACACTTGGAGACCAAGTTTAAAAATATTATTGTCGAGGACAACTCTTGTGTATGTAATATGAAAAATGACTTTTTATTTCTTTTAGTATTATTTTCTAAATATTTCCAGAAATGTTCCCAGTAGTCATGGCAGTACTGGAAACAATCATTCTGCAAATCATGCTACATAGAATTGTAGACCATCTATAATTAAATTGGAATCTGTAGCATAATAATCTGTGGACATTTTCTTTTTAGTAAACCACCTCAGCTTCAGATTAGGAATAGTTGTCCCAACGGACCAACAAATAAGATGGTTCAATTTAGACTTCGGCAACTGCTTTAGAGATCGATAGTTTAAAGTCCACATTTTAAATCACCATCTTGTCTAAGAAACATGGACAACATCTTATTGTCTTTGTAATTTATGATTGGGAATTATTTTATGATATTCATATTCTTTTGTCTTAAGGCTTATTTACACGAGCGTGTTAAACGTCCGTGGGATGGCCGTTGAAACAGCGGCCGTCCCACGGACCTATGTAATTCAATGTGGCCGTTCACACAGCTGTTGTTTCAACGGACCGTGTGAAGGGTCGGTGCGAAAATAGGACATGTCCGTTCTTTTCACGCATCACTTATCCCTCAATAGACTCTCAACTATGGGGGATGCGTGACATCACGTCCCGCAGCGCTGAGCACGGATGCACCTTGGACGTGAAAAACGGCAGTTTTTCATGTCCGAGATGCGCAGCGCTCGTTTGAATCAGGCCTAAGGCCCCATTTTTTGTTAAGCCTCCCTTGCCTATTAGGTGTACCATCTATGATGACCTTGAACAAATATCAGTTTTTGGGGTTCCCAGATTATTTGATGTGTAGAACTCTCTGCTTGAACTGTCTCTTTTGGGCTACCACAAAAATACCACCCAGATAGAGTACCCAATTTAAAAAAAAAAGTTGACCAACACTTTTTTTAGTCCATATGCTTCCAAAAAAACGACTCTACATTCTGTTCTGTGCTATTTGCAATACAAATTATACAGAAAGGAAATCTCATCATGCATCATTCTTTAACAACCAAATATGTCTTTGAAGCTCAATCTGTGACATACAAAGAACCTTCACTTTTAGGGATTTTTCTTGTTCAAGTTGCTATACCCACAGGTATATAATCTGTTGCTGTATCAGGGGAGAATGACGCATTTAGAAACCTGTCAGTAATAAAAATTCTTCACTTTCTCCGCTACTTCAACAAATAGAATAATTCCTGAAAAGTAATGCTAATTTCAAAACAAATAACCTTAAATAATCTTTTAACAACATGCTTTTTTTTAAACTCATAAAACCATATTTTGTTCCACTAAAAGAAGCAATAAAGGCCTCAAAGAGGCATACATGTATAATATTTCAGTTAACTAAAAACAAAGCTAGTTCTAGAGCACATTCTGTTTGAGTAGTCCCATGAGGCCAATTAATTTGGCATACTGGCTAAAGCCATAAGTGTCCCGCTGAACATTTGGGTGGTAACTGGTTAAAAATGGGGCCTATTGACAGTATTAAAATAAAATTTTTATTATATATATTATATATATATATATATACACACACATACATACATACAAAACATACACATACATATATACATACACTACCGTTCAAAAGTTTAGGGTCACTTAGAAATGTCCTTATTTTTGAAAGAAAAGCACAGTTTTTTTCAATGAAGATAACATTAAATTAATCAGAAATACACTCAATACATTGTTAATGTGCTAAATCACTATTCTAGCTGCAAACGTCTGGTTTTTAATGCAATATCTACATAGGTGTATAAAGGCCCATTTCTCTGTTTAGAGGAGCTATAAAACTGACCTTCCATTGAGCTAGTTGAGAATCTTGAGCATTACATTTGTGGGTTCGATTAAACTCTCAAAATGGCTAGAAAAAGAGAGCTTTCATGTGAAACGCGACAGTCTATTCTTGTTCTTAGAAATGAAGGCTATTCCATGCAAGAAATTGCCAAGAAACTGAAGATTTCCTACAACGGTGTGTACTACTCCCTTCAGAGGACAGCACACACAGGCTCTAACCAGAGTAGAAAGAGAAGTGGGAGGCCCCGCTGCACAACAAGACAAGTACATTAGAGTCTCTAGTTTGAGAAATAGACGCCTCACAGGTCCTCAATGGCAGCTTCATTAAATAGTACCCGCAAAACGCCAGTGTCAACGTCTACAGTGAAGAGGCGACTCCGGGATGCTGGCCTTCAGGGCACAGTGGCAAAGAAAAAGCCATATCTGAGACTGGCTAATAAAAGGAAAAGATTAATATGGGCAAAAGCACACAGACATTGGACAGAGGAAGATTGGAAAAAAGTGTTATGGACAGACGAATCGAAGTTTGAGGTGTTTGGATCACACAGAAGAACATTTGTGAGACGCAGAACAACTGAAAAGATGCTGGAAGAGTGCCTGACGCCATCTGTCAAGCATGGTGGAGGTAATGTGATGGTCTGGGGTTGCTTTGGTGCTGGTAAAGTGGGAGATTTGTACAAGGTAAAAGGGATTTTGAATAAGGAAGGCTATCACTCCATTTTGCAATGCCATGCCATACCCTGTGGACAGCGCTTGATTGGAGCCAATTTCATCCAACCACAGGACAATCACCCAAAGCACACCTCCAAATTATGCAAGAACTACTTAGGGAAGAAGCAGGCAGCTGGTATTCTATCTGTAATGGAGTGGCCAGCGCAGTCACCAGATCTCAACCCCATAGAGCTGTTGTGGGAGCAGCTTGACCGTATGGTACGCAAGAAGTGCCGATCAAGCCAATCCAACTTGTGGGAGGGGCTTCTGGAAGCATGGGGTGAAATTTCTCCGGATTACCTCAGCAAATTAACAGCCAGAATGCCAAAGGTCTGCAATGCTGTAATTGCTGCAAATGGAGCATTCTTTGACGAAAGCAAAGTTTGAAGGAGAAAATTATTATTTCAAATAAAAATCATGATTTCTAACCTTGTCAATGTCTTGACTATATTTTCTAGTCATTTTGCAACTCATTTGATAAATATAAGTGTGAGTTTTCATGGAAAACACAAAATTGTCTGGGTGACCGAAACTTTTGAACGGTAGTGTGTGTGTATATATATATATATATATATATATATATATATATATATATATATATATATATATATATATATATATATATATTTGGACTGCAGTACAAGCTGCCAACCAAACATATACACATATGCAGCCTTACTAGTGCCAAATTATCTAAAAAAAAAATATAAAGTAGAATAAATCATATAATGTAGCTGAATACCATTAAAAGGGTTGTCCGAGATTTGGAAATATGGCTGCTTCCTCCAGAAACAGCAACACACCTGCCCATGGGTTGTGTCTGAGCTGCATAGATTGTATTGAAGTTTAACTCTATTGAAGTGAATAGGGCTGAGCTGCAATACTATACACAAGATGGTGTGGCATTGATTTTAGAAGAAAGCTTTTTTTTAATCCTGGACAACCCCTTTAAATGTAATCTCCTAAAACAACTATGAGCATACCTTGCAAATAGGAAGTGAATCCCTTACAGCTTCTGGTAAACGGAAAAAAAAAAAAACAGGCCTAATTTGTTAGTTGCAGTACCATCCAAGGCCTGTAAGGACGGTGGCGCTGTATAATAAGATGCCATATCTACAGCATAATGTTTTTGTTTTTTTATTAAAATATTAAAAACAGGCAGAGGGTGCAAAGTTTGTTTTGTCATTACCCATATGAAACTATTAGTGCACATCTTTGAACCAATTACCCTGAGAACAGCTGTATTACTAAATGAATCATTACAGATAAGCTAGAGTGTCAGGTAGGGTATGTTCACACAGCAGCGTCCGTTACGGCTGAAATTACGGTGCTGTTTTCAGGAGAAAACAGCACTGTAATTTCAGCCGTAATGGCATGTGCAGGCGTCTTTCGCTGCGTCCATTACGGACGTAATTGGAGCTGTTTTTCCATGGAGTCCATGGAAAACGGCTCCATTTACATCTGAAGAAGTGACAGCCACTTCTTTGACGCGGGCGTCTTTTTTACGCGCTGCCTTTTGACAGCGGCGCGTAAAAAAAATGACCGTCGGCACAGAACATCGTAAGACCCATTCAAATGAATGGGCAGATGTTTGCCGACGCTTTTGAGCCGCATTTTCGGACGTAATTCGGGGCTAAAACGCACAAATTACGTCCGTAAATAGTGTGTGTGTGAACCCAGCCTTAAAGATCGACACTTTATTCTTCTACTTGTGTGTCCACTGGCACTGCAATGAATCAGAAACATTCACAATAATCACACAACACATATAGTCGCCTCATATACAATACGCTATCTTTGAAATAATAAGAACATGTTAAAAAAAAAAAAAAGTATAACTCTAGGACAATGTAGCACACATCTGGACACGTAAATGACAATACAAAACAAACTGTTTTTATCAGATTAGAAACTGAAATATTAAATTGAAGCCAACACCTGAAACAAGTCTAGATAACTCTACTGTTGCCTGTTACAGAAAAGCCACATGAAAACCACTCAGCCATTTTATAAGTTTCATGCTCCTAACAGCACATAAATAACCAATATAAATAGCTTTATATTCTGCATCGTCAGAGACCTGTATTTTGAGAGTACACTTCATTCTCTACATCACACCATTTTAGCTTGATGACTCAGGATGGGGTTAAGATATTGAAGAATGTATCTAAAGAGCAATAAACCATTGAGCTTACAAGGAGCTCCATACAAAAAATAAAAATAAAAAATAAAACCACAACAGCCAAATGTTGAGGAACACATTGTGGGAACTCATACAAAGAAAATGCGAAGAATTGTTAAGAAGTCTAGTTCTATTTTAATACAAATATAACTGGGCGATTATCATAGAACGCTCGATGCCGATAATTGCCCTGTGTAAACAGGGCAGCAGTCAGCAGATGAACGAGCAAACAGTTTTAAAAATGTAAAATATCGTTGTAGGCAGCACATCTCCCTGTGTAAACAGGGAGACGCGCGAGCGTCAAGATAATAACGTATGGGGATTTGCCATCAGAGTAACGACCGCTCGTCCCCATCCATAGCTCCGTGTGACAGGGGCAAACGAGCGCCCATCAACGATGTCTCGTTGATGGGCGCTCGGTGCACCGGCTTTTTATCAGCCGGTGTGATTGGGCCTTTAGTGATATATATTGGGTGATGTGGCCATTTTTCGATTCTTTGTATTCTTTAGTATCTTGGAAAGTTAAAGCACAGGAGAATGGAGCTGCTTGATTCAAGTACCTTGAGAACAAGCCATGGCCTCAAACCCAATGCTTAGACATGGAGAGAGCAAATGGCAGGACATCATTGTGTTTGTGAAATTGCTTGAGACACTGAAGAGTCCTGCCTTCCAATGTTTACTGCATTGACATGTTGCATTTAAAGTCTTGTTGGCTACCTGCTGATCTACAATAACCATTATGAGATGGACAGTCTTATTGGTTCTCACCAAGTTCCCTTCTACTCATATATTATCCAATTTTCTAGAATTAGGAAAACCGGAGGTTAATGTTTGGAATGGTATAATAAAAAATGTTTTATCTAAAAAAAATCAACTTGATGACGCTTGCACAAAATTGAATTTCCTAGCAATGAATTTCGTCTTTTGAATTCGGAAATGTCTGCCTTATTTAGATTGCATCATCTCAGATATGTTGTATATCTTCATTGAGTGTGTGTTTGACCCCTTCCCTGGATTTTGCCTATTGCCTTGCCCTTTCGAATGTCGCTCTTCCATGTATTTCCTGGTTTGGACTCCTGGCCTGAACTCAGACTCTGCCTTAGTTTGCTCCTTTTGGATTGTCGCATACGATTGATCTTCTAGTTCTGACCCACTGCTCTGGCAGACTACTTTCCAGTTCCATTATCGCCGCTGTATTCCACTGCCAACCGGTGAATATTCTGAGGCCCACGTACTGGGGATCTGACCAGTTAAGTCTAAACTTTCTTGCAGGGGTCCTTGGTGAAGAACAGGATGATACCTTAGACTATGCACTTCCCTTTAGTCAGCGACAGACTGGTTTTTCGCCGTAAGCTTCCACTTTCAAGGTACGTTGGCCTAACAATGTGTGTGCCCGGTTCCTACTCCCTTACTGTCACATTCATGTTCCACCAAACTTTTGTTAGGCATTGTTAAGACCACACAGGAGAATGCAGATGAAAGCCTAATGAGATAAATTATTGTATGCTTCAGGTTCTGAACTTGCCCTCAGAAGTGTACTCCTCCACTTATTTGTGTTGTTGGTGCCAGCTCATTTATTGACACATTCACAGACCACCAAGCATTTCTGAGCCTCAGCAGACCACACAAGAGCAAGCAGAAACTAACACGAAGCCCTATATGATAAATGATTGTGCAATATAACTTCTGAATAAGCCACATTAAAGTAACATAATAAAACTTCCATATTAAAAGGACTGTGGTTATAGAATTGAATGCTCGATGACCAGAACATCTAACCACTTGTAGGGCATCAGATTGTAGTTCATAAAAATTATTGTACACGCTTATTCATTCTTATTACTCACGAATAGAGGGCAAAAATCCCAGAAGCCTTAGAATAGGATGTACATAGACATAATGGTAATGTACCCGTGCAATTACATGTGGGAGGGCAGCTGTGATTGACATCCACAGTCCTACACTGAACTGCCTCCAATCTCTGCTATCTGTGATCAATAATGATTGCGGTGTTAAGAATGTGTAAGCTACAAATTGTGGTGGGCACCACCTTATTATCACAATATATGAGACGAAAATCAGGGTGCAAAAATATACACTAACAATAGATGAGGAAGCAGGCATATATGAAACAATGCACATTTAAAGTATCAAAAAAATTACATTAATCTGCATTGAACCACATGATACAAAATGAATTTAAACAGTTAAAATATTAGATAAATCAGTGAATGGTCCATGATCTGTGATTGTACATATTGAAAGCCAGATCATTGTCCCATTTGTAGGTTTACCCAACATTTTAAAGGGGTTTTCCGGCTAACAATACCCCTCTCTCTCCTCTGCATCTTACCGCTCACATGTATTTGGTCAAATTAGGGTAACACGCGCCGACCACTGGGGGCATGTTTAGGACAGAGATGTGGAGGACGGGTGGTCGTAACCACTAACTACCAATGAAGAGGTGGAGCTGATGTAATCACGTGATTGGCGCGGACAATGGGGACTGGGGTGGAACGGAACATCTGCCACCGGAGCGACCATCTATATGTATGTAACTCTGCTTTTACAATTAAAAGGATCATAAATTAGCCGGAAAATCCCGTAAGTGTTTTGATATGACTTTTGTGTCATGTGGTTTAATAAAGATGAATGTAATTTTTTTGATACATCAGGTGTGTACTATTTCATACAAACAGTACCGGCTTCCGCTTCTATTGTTAGTGTTAAGGGGTTGGCCGCGAAAAGCATTGATCACCTATTCACAGAGCGCTATACTTGGCTATCTCGGTCACTCCATAGACAGTGAATGAAGCGGTAGTACGCATGTGTGACCGCAGCTCCATTCGAACGGGGGACATGGGATCCTCGTTCTCGTGATCAGTGGGAGTGTTAGTATGTAGAAGAGAAATAATGTTTATTTATTTTTTTCAATGTTGTAGCCATTAGTTTTTATTTTTCAAACTTTCCTGGGAATGAACATATAAAGATAAACACTTTCTTCCTGGATTATCTGTATAGACAGTGCAGTAGGGTATGTGTGCTGTATAGCAGCAGCAATAAATGGAAACGAATTGTCAGAGAGAGGTCAATAAACTATTACAGTCTTCAGGAACTGATAGCATAGAGCCCCTACCCCAAAGACCAGGAAGTAGCAATGATACAGAGCCTTTTTGTGTGTATAGTGTTGCTATGCTGCCTTATGTAGGTCTCCAGCATTACAATAGAGCGGTTATTAAATACCCTGTCCCAGTCTATGAGCTGCAGAAAACAGGTAATGTCAACAATGTGTGTACTTTAGTTGCTAGTGTAAATCAGAATATTTAAAGATTTTTTTTGAGGATAGTCACAAAAAAACACACCAAAAATGAATAAAAATTTCATTAAATAAAAACTAGTTTTAAATTATATAACATTTTCAGATGATACATTCCCTTTAAGAAAGTGGTTGCCCCTCATATACAGACAGCCAGGGACCCAAATAAGGCCCTTAGATTGTTTTCTGAAAATACAGGTTAGTGCAAACATTAGGTATGCTGTAACATATACCGGTTTATATTATGATGCACATACTTAATGTACTCACACAGATATATGAGAGTACATTATAGTTTAATAAAGGATCCAAATAGAAGTCTCCTAGTGGAGATTTTTTTTCCGTTTAATATAAAAATTGACAATTATAAAAAAATTATTTAGACTATTTGGAATCCTAATAACTTCATTGTATGGGTTGTTACAGTTAACACATTCTTTAATGGTGAATACTTTTTCTTCATGTATTTACCCCATTAAAAAAAAACAAAAAAAACATACAGTATATGTAAACTATAATGGCACATAATAAAACCAACTCTTCGCCCACAAAAAAACAAGGCCGCAAAATCAAAATGTTATGGCTGTTGGAATTAAGCAGGCAAAAATGTTCACAAGAGATGGCATCCATAAAGGATTAAAGGTTGAGATCTAGTTAAAGCAGATCTGTTAGCTTAATGTGTCATATGTCTTTTTTTAACCGTATGAACTATGTGCTGTCCTATGTAAGGGTCCTATATAATTTCTATTAGCCAAAACGGCACAAAACAATTATGTGGCGCTTAGCTAATAGGAGTGCTGAAAGAATACAGTGGACTTACAGTTATGAGTCCGCTGTATTCATGAGGGGAGCACTCCCCCCAAACTCTCTCCACCACCCCACTTTGCAGCGATTGACAGGTTGCGGCATATACGTACAGATCCACTTTACTAAAAAGGCACATAGAAAATGAAAGAAAGCCTGACCCAAGGATTCTATTTAAAGTTATATATAACATAAAGCACATAGTGACTCTCTGCTTTACCTAGACTCAATTATAAGAGCCATAGTATAATCCTATAGTTATCCAGCTCTATACACAATGTACGGTAACATTTTTGACAGAGCTTATAATAGTATAGAGGTTGTACTTAAATCTTAAGAAATGTTGGAGAAATAAATCTACTCTAGTGAAAGATTTTAATCTTTTCATCAAAGGTACTAAGAAACAATACTAAGAGAGAAACATTTTGTGGTTTTACAAAAATGTGTTTACATCATATACATATTCAGAAAAAAAGTTTTTTGTTTTTTTTTTACCAGAGTTGAAGGATGTCATGTTGTATAAAAGTTACGTGTCTGACGTTTCAAATGTCAAATCTTTGTCTGATTATAGATTTCCCTTCATTTGGAGTTAAATCATCAGATTTTTATAACATTTAAACAATACAATATAAAATGTTAATGTTATTATTCATGTGAATATATAAAATGTATGCCTGAAACAGTAATACTAATAGCAAAAAAGGTTGTTGCAGAACTAAGTTTTCAATCAAATAAAAGGAAAATTTGTATTCATTTTCAAACAAGCGGTTTTCTGGCTTATGTAAATAAAGGTCAATCACTGTTCTACACCTTTCTTAATATACCTTACATTTCAATTCCTCACCGTTTTCAAGTGTGCGGTCAATGAATAAGAACACTCTTGTTTACATTTAGAGGCTGCAACCCAGTATAGTACATACAAAGGCCTGCGCTCGCTCTCAGCTGAGAAGTAGACTCAATTGGTTCTAGTCTAGACTATTTTCTGTGACCTAAATCCACCAGCAGCACAAATCTCACAGTCCAGGCTGTTTAGTTCACAGACCATTACCTAGACTGGACACTATATCCAATTCTCAGTTCAAAGCAGGACTAGCTCTGTACAGGTTTCCCACCTGCGAATGTAAACAAGTATTCTCATTCATTGACAGCAAAAAAACATGAAAATGGTGAGGAATTGAACACCGAGTTTATTAGGAAGTTGTAGAACTTTTCATTATACTTTTTACAAAGTAATTGTAGAACATTTCTACAATGATGTTGTTCCAAGCATCTTTAACCCCTTCAGGACTGAGCCTGTTTTGGCCTTCAGGACGAAGCAGATTTTTCAAATCTGACATGTGTCACTTTATGTAATAACTCCGGAATACTTTTACCTATCCAAGCGATTCTGAGACTGTTTTCTCGTGACATATTGTACTTTATGTTAGTGAAAAAATTTGGTTGATAAATTCAATATTTATTTGTAAAAAAACACCAAGATTGAGAAAATTTGCAAAAATTAGCATTTTTCTAAATTTAAATGTATCTGCTTGTAAAACAGATAGTGATACCACAGAAAATAGTTACTAGTTAACATTTCCCATATGTCTACTTTATGTTTGCATCGTTTTATGAACATTTTTATTTTTCTAAGACGTTACAAGGCTTAGAACTTTAGCAGCGATTTCTCATATTTTCAAGAAAATTTCAAAAGGCGATTTTTACAAGGACCAGTTCAGTTCTGAAGTGGCTTTGAGAGCCCTATATATTAGAAAGTCCTCATAAATCACACCATTTTGAAAACTGCACCCCTCAAAGTATTCAAAACAGCATTCAGAAAGTGTTTTAACCCTTTAGGCGTTTCACAGGAATTAAAGCAAAGTAGAGGTGAAATTTACAAATTTCATTTTGTTTTTTACAAAATTAATTTGTAATAAATTTCTTCCTATATGACAGAAAGTTTTACCCGAGAAATGTAACTTATTATTTATTGCCCAGATTCTGGAGTTTTTAGAAATATCCCACATGTGGCCCTAGTGCGCTAATTTACTGAAATACAGGCCTCAGAAGCAAAGGAGCACCTAGTGGATTTTGGGGGCCTCCTTTATTTTAGCATATACTTTAGGTACCATGTCAGGGTTGAAGAGGTCTTGTGGGGCCAAAACAATAAAGACCCCCAAAAGTGCCCTCATTTTGGAAAATACACCCCTAAGGGAATTTATCTAGGGGTATAGTAAGCATTTTGAACCCACAGTTTTTTTGCAAAATTTATTTGAATTAGTATGTGAAGATGAAAATCTACTTTTTTCTGAAAAAAACTTAGAAATGTTTAATTTTTTCAAGGAATAAAAGAGAAAAAACACCCCAACATATGTAAAGCTATTTCCCCTGATTATAGCAATACCCCATATGTGGTAATAAACTGCTGTTTGGACCCACAGCAGGACTCAGAAGGGAAGGAGCACCATTTGGATTTTGAAATTCTGATTTTGCTGGAATAGTTTTCAGTGCCGTGTCGCGTTTGCAATGCACTGGAGGGAACAAAATAGTGGAAACACCCGGAAAGTGACCCCATTTTGGAAACTACACTCATTAAGGAATTTTTTTGTAAAGGTAAAAATCTACTTTTTTTCTGAAAAAAGGTAGCCATTTTTAATTTTTTCAAGGAATAAAGGAGAAAAAGCACCCCAACATTTGTAAAACAATTTCTCCCGATTACAGAAATATGCCATATGTGGTAATAAACTGCTGTTTGGACCCACAGTGGGGCTTAGAAGGGAAGGAGTGCTATTTGGCTTTTGGAGCTCAAATTTAGGTGAAATAGTTTCTGGGTGCCATGTCGCATTTGCAAAGCCCCTGAGAGGCCAAAACAGTGGAAACCTCCCAAAAGTGACCCCCATTTTGGAAATTACACCACTTAAAGAATCTATCTAGGGATATAGTGGGCATTTAGACCCCACAAGTCTTTTGCAGGATTTATTAGAATTAGGCCGTGAAAATGAATATCAACATTTCTTCCACTAAAATGTTGCATTTTTTCAATTTCACAAAGGATAAAGGAGGAAAAAGCCGCCCAACATTTGTAAAGCAATTTCTCCCGAGTACGGCAATACCCCACATGTGGTCATAAATGGTTTTTCATTAGAAAGTAATTAACCCTTTCCGGACTGATCCATTTTTTTCTTTTCCTTTTTATTTTTTTCTTCCCGGCTTTCCAAGAGCCATAACTTTTTTATTTTTCCGTCAATAGAGCGGTGTGAGGGCTTATTTATTGAGGGACAAGTGGTCGTTTTTATTGGTACCATTTTTTGGTACATACAACTTTTTGAGCACATTTTATTACATTTTTTGGTGGAGCCAATGTGACCAAAAAACAGCGATTTTGCAGTTTTAAATTCTTTATTTTTCACGTGACACGCTCCATACATCACCCCCCACACTACGACATGCTATGTCGTGGTGCGCGAAGGGGTTAATGCACAGCGGATGGTGCAGTGAAAATTACCATTTTCCACTGATATGCCATTTTAGTGCACTATATGTTATGCCCAGTTTGTGCCACTGAAAACAAATACCTCATAAAATATTAACCGGGCTCTCTCGGGTATGGTGATGCCATATCTGTGGACGTAAACTGGTGTTTAGGCACGCTGCAGGATTCAGAAGGGAGGGACGCCATTTGGCTTTTGGGGCGCAGATGTAGCTTGGTAGTTGTTCTGTTTGGGGTTTTACTGGTGTTTCAGTTTATAATGTGGCGGCATATGTAATCTGTGCGGGGTACATCAGGGTATAATAAGAGGGTAGAATAATGCAGTAAATAAATAATAATTCATAGATATGTGGCCGGTGTCGCACTGATAAATGGCGCCCAATCTTATCCGCTTTTGGACACTCTGCACATTTTGCATCGCCATATTCTGAGAGCCAGGACTTTTTTATTTTTTCTCCACTGGAGCTGTGTGAGGGTTTATTCTTTGCGGGACAATCTGTAGTTTTCATTGGTACCATTTTGGGGTACCAGAATTTTTTTTGATCACGTTTTATTCCATTTTTTGGCAAGCAAGGTGACCAAAAACCATAAATTCTGACAATGTATTTTATTCTTTTTTTTTATTGCGTTCACCCTGGGCTATAAATAACCATTTTACTTTATTCTACGGGTCGATACGATTACGGCGATACCATATATATATAATTTTTTTTATGTTTTGCAGCGTTTGTGCAATAAAATCACTTATTTATAAAATAAATTATTTTTTGTGTCACCATATTCTGAGAGCAATAACTTTTTTATTTTTCAGTCAAAAAAGCGGTGTAAGGGCTTGTTTTTTGCGGGACGGGTTGTAGTTTGTATTTGTACTATTTTGGCGTACATATGACGTTTTGATCACTTTTTATTGTATATTTTGGGAGGGGTGGTAACCAAAAAATTGTGATTCAGGCACTGTTTTTCGTTTATTTTTTCGCAGTCTTCACCGTGCGGGAAAACTAGTATTACAGTTTTATAGTTGGGGTCGTTACAAACGCGGTGATACCAAATATGTGTACATGGCAGCCCGGGGGCCATTTTCTGGCCTCTGGTTGCCGTGATAAGGATCGCCAGCCCCTGCAAATGCATGTGGGGGGCTGCCGATCTGCTCTAAACCTCTTCAATGTGGTGATCGCAATCGACCACCGCATTGAAGGGGTTAATTGCCGATTTCAGCGCTGCGGTGTAGTGCCGCACGGCGGTTAACTGTTAAAGCACGGACGTAACTGCACGCCCAGGTACGCAAAGTTACTGCTCACCTGGGCGTTCATGTACGCCAAGGTACGGGAAGGGGTTAAAAACATGTCCCAGGTTGATTTGATAATGTTTATATGGTTTTCATAGATCCCTAATATCATCTATTACAGAAATTGTAGGTCTTCTTTTCACTTAAAGTGTACATTACTTTTCAAATGCTTAAAGGGAATGTCATGTATTTAATTTTAGCTTCATTAATTAGATATAGGTCTGTAGAAAAGAAAATGTGCAATATTTTAAAAGCGTATCTAACTTTTTTGAATAAGCTGTCATATGTGCGCTTCCCCCTCAGCTCTCCATAGATTTCTATGGGCAGCAGCATCTGTGTCTCTCTCTGCTCCTGCCCCCTCCCCTCTCCATAGACTTCTATGGAGAGCAGCGTCTGTGTTTCTCACTCCTACTATCTACTTCCTCCTGCTCCCCCTCCCCTCTTCATAAACTTTTCTGGGCAGGCTGTAAAGAGACCCCCACCACCCACTTTCTGCAGTATGTCTCCTCTGCTCTGTCATTAGAGATGGATTTTGCTGGATAACAGGGGGTGGACAGTAGATTACAGGAAGGGAGACACCTAGTGGCAGTAACTTCACACAGAATTTGCATGGATAGAGTAAATATTAACAGTTAGTCAAAAAATATATCAGGTATACTATTAGAGTAGCATAACTTGTTTCAAAAGTTATAGTATGAAGCTTGGCACTCAATCGTTGATAACTGAAATTTTATTTTTTGCAATCCACAATATTTTATTTTATAAACTTTTTCGGTCTAGCAAGACTTTAATTAGATAACTCTATTGAATAAGAGAAAAAAAAATACAATATAATAGCATTAGTATAATAGCTAGCATGTCACATTACATCATGTCACACAAATCAGCTATTATACAATATAGTGAAAAAGGGGCAAAAAAGGCCAGGTAACATTCCAACAAGAACCACAGTAATTATAAACTGTAATTGTACACTATATAATGATGGAAATAACTAATGTATGTTCCCACTATTCAAGGCAGATACACCAGTATAGAAGTTGAATATGCACTGTAATGTAAATGGTTTGAAAAAGTTTCTGTCCATTTAAAAGATTTCTTTATGACATTAACCATGTGGTTGGGACAGGATCTCGTTGTGGAATTAAAATATCACTTAACTGGTGGCTTTGTGTAATAGATGAGCATCTACTTGTACTCTTCAGCATTAAGGACCATAACAGGTTTTTTCTTTTTTTGCCTCCCCGCATTCTGAAAGCCATAACCGCTTTATTTTTGCATTGACAGAGCTAAATCAGGCCTTGTTTTTTTGCAGCAGAAGTTGCAGTTTTTATAGACACCATTTTCGAATACATATAAGTTAGCATTAATCTTTTTATTATGGGGGAAAAATAAATAAAAAGTGGCCCAAGCATAGTTTTAAAATTATTAAAAGGGGTATTTCAGCCTAAAGCATTTTTTACCTATCCATTGAATAGATTATAAATGCTAGATCGGTGGCTGTCCGCCTGCTAGGACCCCCACCATTGCCAGAATGGGTCCCCATTCCCTGTAACTGCAACACAGCAGCTAGGATGAGTTTAATTGAAACGGCGGTTGGGCATGCGTGGTGCCGCTCTATTCAAAGTCTATGGAGGTGACATAAAAAGGTGAAACAGCGGTTAGGTGAAATTGGTGAAAAATGCTTTAGGCTGGAATTATTTCTGAAAAATGTATGTTTTGAATTGTACAGCTTAATCTTTTTACTGACACACTAGTACAAAAGACATGGAACAGGACAAAAAACTTAAATGAAAATCTAGGGTACCTTCAAAATTCTTAGAAATATAATGAACGACTAATTTTACACTGATATTTCAATTGTATGCATTAAATTACGTGCACAGGACTTATGTGGTTTTGAAAATAAAATTTATGATGCTCATTTCAATAGGATATGAAAGATACCACATTCTCTCTATTTGCATAGTAAAAAAAAGTTAAAATCACTCACACAGTACATTGTATTCATTTGAATACATTGCGAATTTAAATTTAAAAATTTGTAAAGGACCTCACTAGTCCAGGGATCAGGACAAAAAAAACATTATGGGGATGTGTCACATGGTCTACAATAGAATTGCAATTTTTATTTATAATTTTTTTTTTTTTTACCATTTTTATTTGTTATAATGCACATAAGCTGTGCTCTCTATTGATCATCAATGTAAATGTCAAGGCATACACATTCCTGTTTATGGTATCATGGACTGGCCCACACCTAGGACTTGTTCACAGTACTGAGAAAAGTTAATTGGTTGCCAGTGAGAGTTGACAGAGAAATAAGAGGGATAAAGTTGTAGTCTTTTTGCGAGTGGAAGGCCGAGATAAGAGCTTCATGAGAGATAATATGGATTACAGGAAGACGTCTAGAGAACGAAGGACTGAGCTTGGTGGCACGTTATTGTACACAGTTACTACATGAGTCCATTCAGGAAACTGTAAAATCTGTATTTTTGGCTGTGGGTATTTTTTAAAATATTCAAAGCTAAATAAGATGTAACCCAAGTAGGGATGTCACGATACCAGAATTTGGACTTCGATACCGATACATTGTGTAGTATTGCGATTTCAATACCAAAACGATACTTTGCCAACAGTAATAAAAATGAAAAATAAAGTTCTTCCATTTTCTGATGTGAGGCGCGTGGTGTGATGTGCCCCCCATTAATAGTAATTCACCCCATTATGTTTCTCAGTCATAATGGGTTAATGTGTGAGGTACATGATGGGGTTAATTACTATTAATGTGAGGCACATGGAGGTTAAAATCATCATCACACCTTGTGCCTCACATTAAGTGAAAGAAGTTTTTTTTTTGTTTTTTTTACAGCGTACACACCATAAATGACGCCAAAAACTTGTTGTGTAGGTTATTACGGCCGCGCCAATACTGAATATGTGTATGTTTTATGTATTGAGAATTATTTTAATGTTTATTGTAAAAAAAAGGTGTATGTGTATTTTTTTTAAATTTAATATTACTTTATTTTTAATCTTTAATGTACTGGCATATATCAGATATATGCCAGTACATTAGCCTGTGTACGTATAGTACACAGGCAGTTGTTAGGACATACCAAAGTATGCCCTAACAGGAAATATGTAAGACAGCCCTAGGGTCCTTCAAAAGACCCTGGGCTGTCTGCCCATATATGGTATGTCCCTCAAATCGCGTCAAAGGGATTCCCTTTGACGTGATCCAGGGGCATCCCCCCCTTCTCATTTTCTCCTGAATTGTGCAGTCAACTTTGATTGCAGCATTCAGGGGAATAACGGCGGAGATAAGGTCTCACTGGTCTCCGCCGTTATAGAGCGGGGCTGCGGCTGTGTAATACAGCCATTGCCCCGCTCCTGACAGAAAGTGCGTGCGCGGTCAGCATGATGTGATGCGGCCGGCGCTACACTAATGAGCGGCGGTTCAGGCACTGAGCACAGAACATGGGGGTGTTTTGCACAGCGCCCGCCATGTTCTGTCTTCAGTGCCGCCGCTTATTAGTGCAGCACTGGCCGCATCGCATCATCCTGACGGCGCGCACTTGTCAGGACTCAGGAACGGGGCAATATCTGTATCACACAGCCGCAGCCCAGCTCTCATACATACAGCTTAGTATCTAAATACATGAAACAACGGTATCGAACAGTATTGAAACAGTATCGAAGTTTCGATGCATTCCTAAACCAAAGTACATAAAAGTAAATTTTATAAGGATCATAATTCCAAGCCCCAAAAAAATTCAAAAACGGTTTAAAGAATTGTTAAAGATATAGGTGCAAAGAGGCAAAAAATAAAGTAATTACAATCCACAAAATACCAAAAGATATGAAGAATGATGGCACTCTGGAATGTAAATCAAACACTACTGTGGCAAAACCTCTTAAATGAATTAAACCCCTATTTACAGCACAAAAAGAAGAAATTGCAAAGGAAAGCAATAAAAAAAATTATTGTTTTTTTGGATACCGTATGTGAGTAAATGGAGGAATTCCACATGATTACAGGGGGACGACGACATGTAGGTGTTCTGATTAGGGTTATAGGGACACTTCACAGGAGTTTAAAATAATCATGGAGAGACGTAAACATTCTCTTCTATGTTAAAGGGGTTGTCCACCAGATAGGTCATCAGTAGGTCATCGGTGCGGGTCCGACACCCGGACCCAGCACCGTTAAGCTGCTCCAGTGGCCTGCGGGCACCGGATGCTATGGCACATAATGCTATATACGGAGCCCGGAAGCAGTTGGCTCCGTACAAAGCATAGTGGCCATGCTGCAGAACTGCAGGTCCGCTGCTATTCACTTGAATAGGAGCAGAGCTGCAGTGCTGCAGCTCGGCCGCTATTCCGTGGCAGGGGCTAACTGCTTCCGGCTTGTACGTCCGGTGCATGGAGGCACCAGACCAGCTGATCTGTGCGGGTCCCGGATGTCGGACCCCCAGAGATCATGTACTGATGACCTATCAAGTGCATAGGTCATCAGTTGTCAGAAGCTGGAAAACCCCTTTAACATAGAAAAATAATGTGATAGTCAATTGGAAACTAAACCTTAGATGTGTGATAAACACAGAGTAAAAGAAAGTTCAACAACAATATAATTTACAAAAACAGCAGATTGAATGTTCCAACCAACCCTACTGAGTCACTTCTCCTTACAACCCTCAATTTACAGTAGATAAAAATAAAGCTAAATTTAGGGAACTTCTTTAAATGATAGAGAATTGTGTGGTCAGAATGTTTTATTTTTATTGCCAGATTATGTAATCCAAGCATGCAATTTCAGTGCAACAAATGTATATACACATGACTAAATGACATAATAAGCATTGACTGCAGTGGAAGTCCAACCCGGTGTGAAGCAGCTTCATGCTGATAGGACAGCGTCAGGGACTGTGAGAAAGCTCCACCTCAGGAGAATCGCTGGTATTCACGCCCTCTTGTCTAATATAGACTCATTTGTATATTTAGAAAAAAGCTCATAACTTTTAAAATAATAAACATTTTGGGACACAAGTTTCACTAGCATTATCAGTGTGACAGCGCCTATTAGATTAGCTGGGCGATTGGGCATTACTAAACTAATGCCAGATCCTCTTTAATCTTTGAACTAACTTTAAAAATATATATTTTCATCCATGACCCCCAGTATGTGTAGATAACCGATATGTTTGACAGATTGTGCCCATTTCATAGACTGAGTGACAGGCGTGAAATTGTAATGTATTTGGCATATTCCCAACTATTAAATTACATAAGTAGAGTCTTACAGTTAAAATCCTCTCTAATTCCCTCCTAATTTGTGTTAAACACCTCATACAGCTGACTTCCTCCTAGTGTTTCACGCTGCAGTAAATGGCCCAGAGGGGGAACGTGATATCACACTTTCTTAAACTTACAGAAGAAAAAATTCTATAAAACCTTCCAATTCTCTGAGGTGACCGCCATGTGATTCAATACTCAGTCAGATGGCTGTAAAAAGTATAGCTTTACACTCTGGTGAAAACAAATGCCATTAATCAAAACACGCATCTGACTTCCATCAGAAAGGTCATTCCGCTTGTTCACAGGGACGTCAGGTGTGCAATGTCAAGCGGCAATTGTTTAGTATTATGTCATGACTTGCTATGGTTCTCTACGATGTATCAAGTGAAGATGCAAGGCCTTTGGGATAATGCTCCTAATAAAACACCTGCCACAGTAGCAAACCCCAGCAGGCTAGAAAAACAACCGTAATATAGTGATCATGTAAAGCTATGCTAGAAAAGACATGCTAACACTAGAGCTAAAAGTCTTATGTCAGACTGCATAAAATGATGAGGAAAATCTTGCTCTATTGTAATTACTGACCGTAATAAAAAAAAACACATAGTATAATAATAAAGCAAATGTAACAGTGTGTTGTATTTGATTCCCTGGTATTTCTTCCCATAAATGTTGATGCAGGAAAGACAGACAATCATTACTACTTCCTCCTGGTTCAAAACTGTGGCATCTGAAAATAGAAATATTCTTATATCTATAGTCTTGGCTTATATCTGTTATGGAATCACTGGTTGAGCAATTCCCAGGGTAGAAGTTTTATGGAATTGATATTCCCCAAAGGAAGCTGGAGACTGTCGGGACTGAGCGTGCAAATAAATCCACAACCCCAAATCCGTCACAACTCTGATCAACCGTGTCTAAGGCTACTCTACGCTTTTCGCCAGACCCAACGCAAGGCAGGATGGTTTTAACCAGTTCAGGACCGGGCTATTTTGAGCCTTCAGGACCAGACACCATTTAGCCATTTTTAGCAAAAAATAGTTAAATGGCTAAAATAATAGTAAAAAAATAAGCTTTTTTACGTTTCAGCTATTTTTTTGGGGTAATAACATAGTTTTACCCTAAAATAGACCTTTTATTTGTGATCGTCATTGTCTACCGTAAATTTTAATATATTATATGTCTATATTAGGGTAACTGGGTCAGCGCTAGCGTTTCAACAATGATTGGCGAGGGGGACGGGACTTTTTTTTTGGCGTGGGTATTTAATGTGCATTTATTATTCTTTTTTTTTGCACTTTACTATTTTTTTATTACTATGATCTGTCCCTCAAAGGTCAAAAAAGACCTTTGGGGAACTTTATACAGGGTGGGCCATTTACATGGATACACCTAAATAAAATGGGAATGGTTGGTGATATTAACTTCCTGTTTGTGGCACATTAGTATATGGGAGGGGGGAAACTTTTCAAGCTGGGTGTTGACCATGGCGGCCATTTTGAAGTCGGCCATTTTTGATCCAACTTTAGTTTTTTCAATGGGAAGAGGGTCATGTGACACATCAAACGTATCTAGAATTTCACAAGAAAAACAATGGTGTGCTTGGTTTTAACGTTACTTTATTCTTTCATGAGTTATTTACAAGTTTCTGACCACTTATAAAATGTGTTCAAAGTGCTGCCCATTGTGTTGGATTGTCAATGCAACCCTCTTCTCCCACTCTTCACACACTGATAGCAACACCGCAGAAGAAATGCTAGCACAGGCTTCCAGTATCCGTAGTTTCAGTTGCTGCACATCTCGTATCTTCACAGCATAGACAATTGCCTTCAGATGACCCCAAAGATAAAAGACTAAGGGGGTCAGATCGGGAGACCTAGGGGGCCTTTCAACTGGCCCACGACAACCAATCCACTTTTCAGGAAACTGTTCATCTAGAAATGCTCGGACCTGACACCCATAATGTGGTGGTGCACCATCTTGCTGGAAAAACTCAGGGAACGTGCCAGCTTCAGTGCATAAAGAGGGAAACACATCATCATGTAGCAATTGTTGAATGGCCCCCTAGGTCTCCCACATGCATGTAAAACGTTGCGTGTTGCGGACGATAAACATACACGCTGGTGTGAATGTAGCCTTAGTCACATATGACCTGTACTCTGCCTTAGGTAGACATGTTGGAACCTATTAGCTCTGCTCCGCACCAACACTTCATGACCAATTTTAAACAATCACTTGTTGTATAATAGAACATCGCTAAAAGGCTCCTTTCCTTTCACTGGAAATTGTATATACAGTGGTGCTTTAAAGTTCGTGAACCTTTCGAATTTTCTATATTTCTGCATAAATTTGACCTAAAACGACATCAGATTTTCACAGAAGTCCTTAAAGTAGATAAAGAGAACCAAATCAAATAAAGGAGTCAAAAATATTAGACTTGGTCATATATTTATTGAGGAAAATGATCCAATAAATATCACATGTCTGTCTGTGAGTGGCAAAAGTATGTGAACTTTTAGGGTATGTTCACACACAGTGTTTTCAGACGTAATTCGGGCGTTTTACGCCTCGAATTACACATGAAAAAACGCCCCTAATACGCCTACAAACATCTGCCCATTGCTTTCAATGGGAATTACGATGTTCTGTTCCCACGAGCCTTAATTTTACGCGTCGTTGTCAAAATACGGCGCGTAAAATGATGACTTGTCAAAAGAAGTGCAGGACACTTCTTGGGAAGTTTTTGGAGGCATTTTTCATTCACTCCATTGAAAAACAGCTCCAAAAACGGGCGTAAAATACGCTGCGAAAAACGCGAGTTGCTACAAAAACGTCTGAAAATCAGGAGCTGTTTTCGCCTGAAAACAGCTCCGTATTTTCAGACGTTTTTGGTCACTGGGTGTGAACATACTCTTAGGATTATCAAATAATTTGAAGAGTCAGGTGTTGACAATCAATGGGATGACAATCAGGTGCGAGTGAGAGAGTCGTTCTATTTAAAGAACAGAGATCTATCAAAATCTTCACAACACGTTTGTGGAAGTGTATCATGGCATGAACAAAGAAGATTTCTGAGGACATCAGAAGAAGAGTTGTTGATGCTCCTAAGGCTGAAAAAGGTTACAAAACCATCTCTAAAGAGTTTGGACTCCACCAATCCACAGTCAGACAGATTGTGCACAAATGGAGGAAGTCAAGACCATTATTACCCTCCCAGGAGTGGTCGACCAACAAAAACCACGCCAAGAGCAAGGTGTATAATAGTCCACGAGATCACAAAGAAACCCAAAGCAACTAAAGGCAATTCTCACATTAGCTAAAGTTAATGTTCAGGATTCCTCTCCATCAGGTGGACACTGAACAACAAGGATGTGCATGGCAGGATTGCAAGGGGAAAGCTGCTGCTCTCTAAAACGTACATTGCCGCCCGTCTGCAGTTTTCTTAAGATCACCTGGACAAGCCAGAAGGCTATTGGAACAATGTTTTGTGGACAGATGAGCTTTGTGGACAGAAATAGAGCTTTTTGGTTTAAATGAGAAGCGTTATAGTTGGATAAAGGAAAACACTGCATTCCAGCATAAAAACTTCATACCATCTGTGAAACACAGTGGTGGTAGTATCATGGTTTGGCGGGTGTTGCTGCATCTGTGCCAGGACGGTTTGCCATCATTGATGGTACAACTAATTCTAACTTATACTAGCAAATTCTAAAGGAAAATGTCAGGACATCTGTCCGTGAGATGAATCTCAAGAGAACGTCAGTCATGTATCAAGACAACGACCCTAAGCACACAAGTCGTTCAACCAAAGAATGGTTAAAGAAGAATAAAGTTAAAGTTTTGGAATAGCCAATTCAAAGGCCTGACTATAATAAAAATAGAAATGTTGTGGAGGACCTAAAACGAGCTGTTCATGGGAAGAAAGCCACCATCACAACAGAACAGAGTTGAACCTTTTTTTGTATGGAGGAATGAGCTAAAATCCCTCGAAGCCGTTGTGCAGGACTAATCAACAATTACCAGAAACGTTTAGATGCAGTTATTGCTGCACAACACGGTCACACCAGATACTGAAAGCAAAGGTTCACATACTTTTGCCACTCACAGATATGGGATATTGGATCATTTTTCTCAATAAATAAATGACCAAGTCTAACATTTTTGACTCATTTGATTTATTTGGTTCTCTGGTCTACTATTAGGACTTGTGTGAAAATCTGATGTAGTTTTAAGTCAAATTTATGCAGAAATATAAAAAATTCTGAAGGGTTTACAAGTTTTCAAGCACCACTGTACATATTTGTTGTATTGTATTTTCTTCTTTTGCGCTCTGAAATTCTGTATTGCTAAAAGGTCTACCAAATCCCCCACTACCCATAGATTTCTAAACATTAAGTCAATTGTCTGTCCATAAGCTCAGTAACTGCCTAGTCCCCAAGTATATTTATTCAGTCCCTAAGCTCTGGTATCCACGGAAATAATACACAGTATGCAATTGCGGTACAGTGCTGTGCGATATCACAGATTATTGCCACTAGTGTTACCCAATGGCAGGTACATAAAAAATTGCATGTGTACATGCTATTTCATGCACGCCTGATTTTACAGTCGCAAAAAATTCAGCTAAATATTGTCGCAGCTGTACACCAGCCATTAGGTGGCATAAGGAAGAGAAGTGTATCCAACATGAAAAACGAGTTGTGTTATATTGTGTCATGTAAAACTATTTAATAATAAATATGTATTTGCTGTAATTATGTACGCCAAATTAAACATGTCAGTTCAGCAATTGATGGAACTACACATAAAATTAAACAAATTATTAATTTAAACACACGACATGTAGTGTATCGGATAAATTGTACCATTTTAAATCTGACATACATTGGGTGCATGAGTTGCCCAATTAAAACCAGAATTATCCCGAGGTAAACAATTCTTCTAATGCATCTAGACACTTTTTCCACATGCATCGGCTGAATACTAGCAGCTTCCAGTTTTCAGGGATTGAGAGGGTTAATAAATCAGTGCGAGGTGGTGACCATAGTAGAGCTCTACTAAATCATGAAGGATACTGGATTCTCATGTTAAATACTATAGTAACCAATGGTCTTAATGTAAGAAACTATCTTATTATGAATTATTGAATGTTTTTGTATAAACTTTGTAACTTTTGAGATCTAACAAATGTGTTTCACATGTTATTTTACCTTTCTATGATTGTATGCACCTGATTGTAGTGGGCAGTAGTTTTCCTGGCCCCCATTTCAGCTGCACACTTCCATTTCCTCCCTAGAAACGCAACAGAGGAGACGGACGCTTTATGTAATTTGTCCACTTTGCTTGTTTTTACCCACTGGCTGTTTTAATAAAGAAGACGACTTTTATATTACATAAGGAGTGCTGATCCTTATTCTCTTGAAATTTGTACCCGTGGCGTGGAGATCGCTGTTTTTTTCGTGCACCTGGGGAGGTGCGATGACATTCCCACTTGTATTTGCCATTTAATAATAAAGACAACTGCCATGAACAACATTTTGTGCTGGTCGGAACAGTTGTCATCCCCATTTTTTACAGAGTAGGAAAGTTGAAAAATAAATGTGGCACCAATCTACAAACCATAATGGTCCCAAATTTTTGAAACAATACAAAAACATGTAGAGTTTTTGACATTTAGAATTCGGTATTTATGTACTTTTTCTGTTTTTGAATAGAAATGCTGTTCAAGGTGCACAAGGTACTGTAATATATTTTGTAATTAAAAATGATTGATTGTGGTGTTCTATGTAAATATAAAAAAGGTTGGGTTTTAGTTTGGAAATGTCTGGAATAGATAATAAGCACAGGAAATGAACTATTAAACTAAAAATAATGGGACATAAGCACTTTACTAAAAAGAGCCCAGGGCAATTCTGTCAGCAACAATCGTACTGTACTAAGTAAGCCTAAACGAGAACAAAGAGGTAGATTGTTTTAAGAATTGCTCATCAGCAGTTATTATTTGCACAGGTTAAGTCACTGGATTTCTTTATCAGATCTTTAAACAATTGCTACTCGACTAATCTAAACATGCTGGAAAAAATGTGAGACTTAACTCTTAAGAAGGAATGAAAAACATAAATGACTTAACTCATCAATAAATGAACAAAAGATATCGAAAGAGGAGCTCGTATTGTTCATCAAGTGACTGTGAAGAATAACATTCTTGACACTATTACGAGCAGACACATGCTACTCTTAATGTTCTGTATTCTCAATATTGTTACAAACCTAAAAAGATTTTACCCCTTCACTAAGGCTCATTCAGACGAGCGTCGGCAACATCGGACGTGAAAAACTGAAGTTTTTAATGTCTGAGGTGCACTAGTGCGGGACGCGTTATCGCGGATCCCCCACAGACTAGAGTCTATGGAGGGATGCGTGACACGCAGTAAAATAGGACATGTCCTTTTTTTTCACGGACCCTTCACACGCTCCCGCTCCGTTGAAACAACAGTCGTGTGAACGGCCCCATTGAAATACATAAGTCTGTGTGACGGCCGTTGTTTCAACGGCCGTCACACAGACGTGATACACGCTCGTCTGAATGAGCCCTAATTATGTTTAAAATTGTTTTAGTAAAACCGTCAAATTGTTGTAGCTGAAAACTCTCCACAATTTGTCTAAAGATGCTCTGCCACCAGATTATAAGTGCCCTATCTCCTACCTAATCTGATAGGCGCTGTAATGTAGATAACCGTGGGTTTTATTTTGAAAAACTATAAAATTGTAGCAAGTTATGAATAATTTTAGATTTATGCTAATTAGTTGAATGTGACTATGGAAAAACGTAAGAAATTGCTTGGCCATTAAAGGGGTTGTCCACTAACGGACAACTGATGATCTATCCACCAGATAGGTCATTAGTACATGATCTGTGGGGGTCCAAAACCCGGACCTCGCACCTTGAAGCCCCTCTGACTGCCTCCGGGAACCAGCAGTTGGCTCCGGCCACGGAATAGCGTGCAATAACAACCAGAGCAGCTGAACGTGCGGGGTCCGGGTGTCGGACCCACACCGATGATATACTGATGACCTATCCGGTGGATAGGTGATCAGTTGTCCGGTAGTGGACAACCCCTTTAAGGTTTTAAAAAAACTTTTGCATTTAGGGGTTAATCACCGTCTTGTATTTACACAAAAGTCGGCATTCAACTGGATATCCAACAAAAACATAAATGTCTTATATTAGTAAAACAAAAGTTAGAGCAGGAGCTACAATTTGTTATTATGTACAGAGATATTGCAATTTTTCGGTGTTGTTGCAGCAGCCATATTGGTTGTTTATTTGGAGTTAGATTCTCAGAAATTGATAATCTATTGTCTTTTTGTCAGCATGTTCTAAGTACAACAAAGGGACTTTATTGAGAAACGAATTCAAAAGGTGACAACCAATAGGTTTACCACAAGAACCAATAAGCCAATATCTCTGTAAGTAAAAAAATATAATTTATCAGACTATGGCTATCATTCTAAATATAGTATAAATCTCGATGTGGCTTCTCCTGCTGTCAGAATTATTTGACCAAGGAAAACTTGGTAGACACAACTTTGTTAGAACCAGTAAGTATAAAATCTTTAATGAAAAAGTTAATTAAAAAAATCAAAAGGGGTGTTCTGGTCTCAAGAAGTTGTCACCTATCCACTAGATAGGCAATAACTGCTGGATAAGGGGAGGTCCAATCGCTGGTACCCCTACCGATCGCCAGTACAGAAGTCCCATGTACCCCACGCCCCCCCCCCCCAGCCACAAGACCGCTGCCAAGAGGTGTTAAATTGGATCGCAGGTCAGGTATGTGCCCTGCCGTTCAATTTAAAGTCTCTGGAAAATCTAGCGATCGGTGGGGTCCCAGCGGTCGGACTGCCACCGATTCAGTGGATAGGTGATAACTTCTTGTGGCTGGAATACCCCTTTAGGCTATGTTCACACGGGGTCTTTTGCCGAGTTTTTTGACGCGGAAACCGCGTCGCAAAACTCGGCAGAAACGGCCCGAGAACGCCTCCCATTGATTTCAATGGGAGGCGTCGGCGTCTTTTTCCCGCGAGCAGTAAAACTGCCTCGCGGGAAAAAGAAGCGACATGCCCTATCTTCGGGCGCTTCCGCGTCCGACCTCCCATTGACTTCAATGGGAGGCAGGAGAAAGCGTGTTTTATGCCCGCGGCGCTCAATGGCCGCGGGCGAAAAACGGCGCGATAATTGCTATTCACACGGAGTATTTTGGGGGAGGAATATCTGCCTCAAAATTCCGTTTGGAGCTTTGAGGCAGATATTCCTCCCCCAAAATACTCCGTGTGAACATAGCCTAAATGTATCTTTTTTTCAATGCAAAGCTATAGAATATATGTATATAGTTGCCCTCAAATTCCAAAAACAATAAAAAATGCCAAACACAGAATTCCATTATCCCTTTGCACAAAATAAAGACGTACTCAAACACACATTTTTGTAGTGCTGTCTTAAATAGGCCTAGTAAGCCATCTTTGGAAAAGTGCTTCCCTTCCTGATTTGCTACAATTTAGAAATAAAATGCAAAAAAATGAAAATTTTAACTAATTTTCAATATTACAACCCAAGGCGGTTTTCCCGTGAGGCACTGATTTTTATCTCCTTTACCTGTGATGAAGTCCCACCCCTTCCAACTCTTAATACGATCAAAGACAGAATGAAGTAGTGAATGATCTGTCAAATTTTAACCATTGGCGCCAAACTGTTGAGGGGTGTAAGAAATGATGTGTCACATTATAGATTTAGACACGGACTCGACACCAGGCATCATTCTAATCTTTATTTGTTAAACGGTCTATAAACTGCTTATATTATAACGCCCAGATGTACATACACAATACACGCCCACTTGTACATAACTTTAAACACGCCCAGTTGTACTTTAGAAAGCCTCATTTGCATAAATATAAAAATGGCCATAACTTGGCCAAAAATGCTCGTTTAAAAAAAATTAAAACGTTACTGTAATCTACATTGCAGCGCCGATCTGCTGCAATAGGAGATAGGGGTTGCAAAATCTGGTGACAGAGCCTCTTTAAGCACGCATATACCTGTCTTGAGAACATTACCATACATCCAGGTTTAAGGGAAGGTGTTATCAGAAAAGGACATCATTAAATCAGGTTTTTATATTATAAATATATATTTTAAAACATGTTGCTGCTGGTGTTTTTTGTTTAATTTTTATGTGACTCTCTACATTACAGAAATTTTAAGAGAGAACAGTTTTCACGCTAGCCACTGGAGCAGTCACAATAGGTGGACACTTCCTGTTTTCTGTAGCACACTTGTTAGCTTTGCTGTATGGACAGAGAGTTACCAAAGTCATCTCATTTTATTAGGATGTTAAGTTAATGACAGCTCTATTATACCTCTACGCTATTAGGCCTGTAAGGCAGGATAGTAACAATACACACACAGACTCTGTATGTATCAGTTGTTTGACGTAGCTGTATAAGACTTTTTTTTGTGGGACGAGTTGTACTTTACGTAGGTGCCGTTTTTTGGCACATTTACATTATTGTTTTATTTATATACATTTTTATTTTTGCCAAAATGTAGAAAAAGCGGCAAAGCTGCAGTTATTTTTCTTTATAGCATACGCCAATCATAATACAGGACACTAGAAATTTGTTGTGCAGATTGTTACAGTCATAACAATACCAAATATGTGTCTTATTTTATGTTTTGGGATTTATATTTAATAAAGATTATTTATTGTATAAAATATGCATGTGTATTTTCTACAGATTTTTTTAAATTTAACATTACTATTGTTAAAATTAATTTGATCTTTTTAACATTTAATGCACGGACATATATTTATTTATTTATTTATTTATATACCAGTATATTAGACTGTGTACTGATGGTACACAGACAGTTAGTTAGGGCATACCTAACTATGCCCTAACACCAGAAAATATGCCCTAACAGGAAATATGGTCAGGCAGCCTGGGGTGCTTCAATGCACTCTGCGCTGTCTGTTCATATAAGGTATGTCCCTCGATCGCATCACAAGGATTTCCTGTGAATCGATCAACGGGGGTCCCCCTTCTTATTTTCTCTTTAATTGCTGCAATCAGCTTTGATCGTGGCATTCAAGGGATAAACGGCGGAAATCAGAGTTTCTCTGAACTCTGCTGTTAAAGTGGGTCTGCAGCTGTGGATCAAGCCGTTGCCCTGCTCCTGATCGCAAGGGCACACCTGATGTCCCCACGCGATCAGCATGACGTGTATGTTCGCCATGATGCAGCAACGTCAAATTCAGTCCACCCTTCTTTGTTATTTATGGCTTGTGCTGTTGCAGTTCCATTAAAATATTCATTAAAATAAGTAGTAAACATAATTTGGCACTTTCAACTTATTTAGTTTATATTTCTTCAATCACGCATTTTTATCATATATAGAAGTATCTTTGAAGAAATGTTTAAGAGCAAACACAGAGGCAATCTCTCCTTGGCGTTCTCCACCACCTTCGGAGCACAGCATGCGGCAAAGTTTCATGAATCCTACTACGCTGGAGGTAGGAGGATGACACCCAAAATATTGCGAATTTGCAATGCGGTTTTGGCTACACGGCTTGTAGATACCAAAAACTGCATGCGCAGAATACCGCACTCTTACACAGGGTGATGGGATCCGCATTCATCGACCATATCCACAAGATAGGTGATAAATGTCTGATAGCGAACCCACCGATCACTAAAACAGTGGCACAAAGCCTCCCGTTCCCCCTCATTGCACGACCGCAGTGAGAAAAAGCTTGAAGTTAGTGGTGGTTTAGTGGTGGTCCAGCATGCGCCCTGCCACTCCATTCAATGTCTATGGGGCTCAGTCCCTTTTGGCTACCTGTAAAAGATACCCTAAGAAATATTGCACTAACCACAAGAACACACGAAATAGACTTCATGTTTTGTGCTGTACACACTGAGACATGCCATTATAACTAGAGTTAGGGTTAGAATTAGTAAATGAATGGTTTATTGTACTGCTGGACTCCAAAATAGGATTATACCACTCTCTATGCAGCTTCCCTGCTACTTCTAGTCCATTGGGGATGAACCTGACAGAAAAAAATATGTCGTGCATCTGTGTGAAATCGGAGGCATATGAATGCATATTATGGCCCCTATAGACTTTTATTATTGCTTCACACAACTCCAAGGTTGTACAAAGCCATAATACGGCCGTGCATGATGCTTTAGTAATCTGCCCACATTTTAGTGTCTTTATTACTAATGCAACACCCAGACCCTCCTCCTACGGTTCTACTGAACTGAACTAATTTTGGTGTAGCAGAACAGTTGAGGACCAGGTGTTGCAACTGTGTTACAGTCCCTTAACCCCTTCCCGCCATGGCCATTTTTCAGATTTTCATTTAAAATTTTTTCCTCCCCACCTTCCAAAAGCCATAACTTTTTTATTTTTCTGTCGATATGGCCCTATGAGGGTTTGACTTTTTCAGGACGAGTTCTAGTTTTTCATGGCATCATTTATTGTACCATTTAATGTACCAGGAAACAGGGAAAAAATTATTTGTGGGGTGGAAAATGAAAAACAGCGATTCCGCCCCAAAAAATACTACTTTAAAAAGCCCTATTAAAAAACTGTATTTAGGGCATGTGGGGAAGGTTCAGACTCATTTGATAATTCCCTTCTCGCCCAATCCCCCTTTCCGCAGTGTGCAACGCAGCAACATACTCCTTCCAATCTGTGAGATTCCAAGCAGCAGTACAAAAGATTTTCTTCTGCGTCCCTCCCCCTTTCCAACTGGTTGGCACCCCGGAGTTTCTCTATCACAGACAGACCTGACACTCTGAACAAACTTATATGAGGTCCACAATAGGAACGTGGTTCAAAACTTCCATGAATGTATATCAGAATCGGCCAAAAAAGAAGTTCTAAAAACCACAACTACATTTTAAGGCATATAAAATACTTTTATTAAATATAAACTAAAAAACATCAAAACAAGATGTTAAGATGAACCAAGATACAAGGTGGGTATGCACAGTTTATTAAATGAGAAGTAACATGCAAATTAAAACAAAATGCATAGTATATAGGCTACAAAATGTATTTATGAATGGTACTACCATCTACTACACTGGAACAATTGGGTGCGTGTAAAAATGCACGTGTGTGACTAGCTACACTATAGCAAGGATACATAGGACGCTGTCACTACCAAAAAAAAAAAAAAGGAGTGCCCTCTTACATGTGGACTTGAACGCTGCTGGAAGTGTTTATATGAATAGTAGTGGCTCACTTAAGTATAGAATAGAGAAAGA